>NW_023458631.1:67176-69842 GCF_013731165.1 Rhagoletis pomonella | reverse complement strand
ATGTATTTTCTTTAACTGCATCTACAAACCAGGCTGTACTTAGTAAACTTTTTATGTAAAATACTCAATATACCCGGGTGTTCGAGTTTCAACCCGAGTGTGCACAAAATTTTCTTAATTGGCTTATGTCGTTTCTACAAAAAATGTTGCCTTCGCATCGCGCTCTTCTTAGTGTTTGTGCGTAGAGGGCAAAGAGAAGGTTGTATCATCACGACGCCTACATCCATGTAGGTATTAAATGTGTGTAGATCGGCAATGCCCAAGCCCTATGCACTCGGTGCACATTTATTTTTTGTCAAAGTACTTATGTACCTACATAGTTTTAGGCTGTGTGTTCTAATATATATACACACACAGCATTCCACGCGAAACTATACGAAATAGATGCACAGACATTTTTGTCTACTTCGCTTCTAATTTTTTTCATTGCGTATGCACCACAATATAACCAGTAAACAACCTTCGGTGAATTTGGCGACTGCCTTCCTCAGGAATGAATATGCTAGGGATGAAATTATTGGTACACACGCCTTCCAAGCACGCAGGGTTGCTTTTAAGAAACAAAAAATAATTAACTCCAAATAGTTTCAAAAAGCAGTGTAAAACGAAATTTATTGAATAATTCCACATAAAATGGTATACATAAATGACTCACTTTCTAAACGATTTAAATAAAATGCATTTCATAACCTTTTTTGTGCAAACGGCATTTGCGAATTGATAGAAAAGTACTACGGATTGTAAATTTTTGTTAACTATGAGGTGAATGAAAATTTTCAACCCGGCCTAACGGTTTTGAAGAATTGTTTTGTTCTAATTTTATTACTAATAGGGCAACTTTTAGTTGAAAGCAAAAATCGCCTTGTCCGAACGGCCTTTCAACTAATCGCTTTCAACAAAGTTGGTCGCCAGCCAACTTTGAGCTCGTTCAACTTTTTTACCTTGCAACCCTGTGCTTGTTTACATTCTGTATACATAACACCATTTTGAAATTGTATTCTGGCGAGTGGCTTAGGTTAGGTTAGGTTGATGTAGCAGTCGGTTCAATTTACCAACTCACTTAGACCTTTTGAAGGTCCATTGTGGTACCACTGCAGAACACGGGAACCTCGGTGACTATTCTTCAGAGAACCAATTTGAGGCTCTTATAAAGCGTAGAATCGGTTTTATTCCTACGCGTGATAGTTCCGTAAGAGAGCTAAAGAAGGGCCTGCCTAAAAAGCTTGCTCTCCTCTTGGCCAAAGCTGGGCAGCTGCAGAGGAAGTGCTCTACGGTTTCTTCCTCTTCCTCATCTCTGCAACTTCTGCAATATTCGTGGGAGAAAATTCCTAGTCTTGAAGAGTGCCTGCCAAATAGCCAGTGACCGGTTACACAAGCCGTGACCTTCGCAATGTCCTGTCTTGAGAGGCACAGCAACTCTTTCGTCTTTTTCTTTTCTATTTGCGGCCAAAGCAGCCTGGTTGTTCTACATGTGCCCTCCTCTAGCCATGACCTGTTGGCCTCTTGGATCATGCTATTTCGAAGTTCTAATTTGCAGGTTGCCATGGGTATCCCAATAGTGCCCCTGTTTTCACATAGGGGTAGATTCGTACCTTTCCTGGCTAGCTCATCAGCCCTGCAGTTTCCTTCAATATCTCTGTGTCCCGGAACCCATATGAGGCTGACCTTGAACACGGTGCTAATATCGTTTAGAGCTGCGAGGCATTCCTGCGCAACCTTCGACCTCAGCATTACCATGTTCATTGATTTAATGGCCGCCTGGCTGTCCGAGAAAATATTAATCGTAGTCTTCGTTACGGCATGTGTACTAAGGTACACAGCCACCTCTTTTATGGCTAAAACTTCTGCCTGATAGACACTGCAGTGGTCCGGAATTCGGACGGATAGTTCCAGTCCTAGTTCCTTAGAGAAAACTCCGTAGCCAACCCTATTGTCTAGCTTGGATCCATCTGTGTAAAAATTCAATTCCCCCCGTCTCCATGGTCTTGGCGTTTGCCATTCTCCTCTAGACGGGATGCTCGTCTTAAAGAGCCTATTGAAGATTGGTTTGGGAGCGGAGTAGTCGACTTCTTGGTTGTAACTACCCAGAGTGTGAAGTATGGAAGCGTGACCAAACCGCCGATCCTTCCATAGCACCATACTTCTTAGTTTGAGCGCTGAATCGGTGGCCGCGTATTTTCCCACCAGGTTTATTGCGGGTAAATTGGTAATCACCTCCAGCGCCTTATTTGGGGTGGTCCTTAAGGCACCCGAAATGCATAGAAACGCTGTTCTTTGGACCTTACTCAATAGTTTTAGGTAACTTGCCTTTTGAGTTGCTGGCCACCATACAAGTATTCCATATAAGAGTATTGGCCTGACCACCGAGGTGTATAGCCAGTGTGTAATACGAGGTGTTAACCCCCACTTGATTCCGACCGCTTTTTTGCATGTGTATAATGCAACGTTGGCCTTCCTTACTCTTTCCTCTATATTAGGTTTCCACGTTAGTTTCCTGTCTAATATGAGTCCTAGATACTTAACATTCTCCTTCAAGGATATCTCCACACCCAAAAAGATTAGCGGGGAGACCATGGGAGGCCTGTGTTTCCTTGTGAAGAGAATTGCTTCGGTTTTCTCGGGGTTTACTCCGAGTCCCCTACTCTCTGTCCAGTTCCTAAGCGTGG
>NW_023458631.1:61775-67166 GCF_013731165.1 Rhagoletis pomonella | reverse complement strand
CCCCCCCTCTCTAGTGCCACCAGCAGAGAGTTCACCGCCAGATTCCAGAGAAGAGGGGAGAGAACCCCTCCCTGGGGAGTGCCTCTACAGACCTTTCTGCTTATTGTGGTGTTGCCGAGCTTAGCGGTTACCGTCCTGCTGACAAGTATAGACTCGATTAGCACCGCCACATTCTGGTCAACTCCAAGCTCTTCTAAGGCACCCGTTATGGCGCTTGCGTTAATATTGTTGAAGGCGCCTTCTATGTCTACAAAGGCAACCAGAGCGTACTCTTTGTCGAATAAACTTTTTTCCACCAACCCAACGAGCGAGTGCAAGGCGGTTTCCGTGGATTTGCCTTTCGTATAGGCATGCTGCGCTGGGGAGAGCCTACTTGTTGGTATCACGCCCCGTACATAATCATCCACTATCCTCTCTAAAATTTTGAGAAGGAAAGACGTAAGACTGATGGGTCTGAAGTCCTTAGGGTTGGTATGAGAGGACCTGCCCGCCTTGGGTATAAATGAGACTTTTGTCTCTCTCCAGCCTAGCGGGATGTAGCCCATGTTAAGACAGCTTCTTATAATAACCACAATGAACGGAGAGATAGTACCCCGTGATTGCTGTAGCTCTACCGGGTGTATTCCATCAAGTCCCGGTGACTTGTAAGGACCAAAAGTCTTAATAGCCCATTCAATTTTTTCGTTTGTAATCAGTCGGTTTCCCAGATCAGATAGCCCCCCTTCATTCTGGGGGTCATTAGGTTCCACCGGCTTATTTCCAGGGAAGTGTGTGTCCAGGAGGAGACCTAAAGATTCCTCGCTCGTCGTAGTCCATGAGTTCCCTTGACCCTTGAGATAGCCAAGGTTGCATGGCGACTTTGCAAGAATTCTTCTTAATCTGGCCGCTTCCGTGGTTTCCTCAATTCCCTTGCAGTAACTTTGCCAGGATTTACGTTTCGCATTTCTAACCGCTTTTTTGTATACTTTCAGATCAGCCTTGTAGGCTTCCCAGTCCTCTGCTGCTCTCGTGGCTTTGGCCTTGTTGAACATTGACCTATTAGATTCACGTAACAAGGATAATTGTTTCGACCACCAAGGTGGTTTGCTTTTTCCCCTGTATCGAACAACCGGGCACCCGGCTGACAAAGAACTATTCATGGCTTTAGTAACCTGATTAACCAACCCCTCCAGCTCCACCTGCGTGGCGGGGTCTCGGGGAGGTATCTTTGGCAGTAAAGTCCTTAATTTATTATTGTAAACCCCCCAGTCGGTATTTCTAACATTTCTGAACTCCCTTACTTGGGGGGTCTTAAGATCTATTTCGAATTCAATATAACGATGGTCAGAATACGATTTTTCCTTCAGTACTCTCCATCTCTTGATTTTATGGGCAAACATGTCTGAAGCCAGGGTTATGTCCAAAACTTCCTCTCTACTCTTTGTTATGAAGGTCGGCTCTGAGCCTAAATTCAAGACACTAAGTTTGTTCCCTAGAATGAAGTCTAGTAACGACTCACCTCTAGCATTCGTGTCCGTACTCCCCCACATCAAGTTGTGGGCATTAGCGTCGCAGGAGGCAACCAGTGGTTTGTTCTTGAAGGCTGCTTCCTCGGCCAAGGTCCGAAACCCGTCTGGTGGCACGTCCTTGTCATGGGCCATGTAGGCAGAGGCTACCCAAAAGCTGGTTTTGTCCAGCTCAATGCTTGCCACTACCAGATCGCCGTCACTAAGCTGTGGGAGCAGGAAGATGTTTAAGTTGTTCCTTGCTAATATGCAAGCTCGAGTCTTACCTGCATTTTGTGCGGCAATAAGCTTAAAGCCCTTCATCCCAAGTCCGCAGATTTTATTGCCGTGTATCCACGGTTCCTGGATGAGGGCAACGTCGAGTCCACCGGCAGCCAGGCGGACCTCAAGGTTCGCAGACGCGAGTTTAGAGTGGTGGAGGTTGATCTGGATCAGCTTCATCAGAATCTGTCCGTTTTACCTCCACCATCGTGACATCCACGTCCGCCTCTTCGATCTCCTCACCCTCGGTGTCATCGGCGAGGAGGTCTTCTTCATAAAATAATGGCCCCAATCCGGATAGCCTCTCCGAGTCAGATGAGCATTGGCTGCTGGGCAACCCTTCTTCACCACCGCTGCGCAGGCCGGACTTGTCGCTCTCCTCACTAAGGTCCAAGCTCGGCTCGTCGCTGCGGTAGATTCGAATGGTTGCGTCATTGAACCCGAATCTCACCGTCCAATCCTTTTGCGCCAGTGGGGCTAGCGATTCGGCGTTGAGGATCAGCAACACCTGCCTTCTATTCTCTACTGGCTCCTCTATCTTCCCTACCCTCCAATTATGACTTGGCAGGTCCTTATTACAGGATCTGAAGATCCGCTCAATTCTTTCAGGCTCGGCGGGTCTGGCCGGAATCCAAACTCGAGCCCTCGGTCTGCTAGGAATGTCTTCCTTGTTGACGGCCTCGAGCTTGGCTCCCGGCCAAACTTCACCTACCTTACTAACGGCCAACCTATAGAGCTGGGCTGACCTATGGTCCTCGCAGGCGATGAGTTTAGCTCTACCCTGATACCATCCGGAATCATGGCAGAGAGATGGAGGTCCAGGATTTTCGTCTAGGACTTGGAGGTAGATTTCGGCAATCGCTTCCTCCACCAACCTCCACTTCTCTTTGGGGATAGTCCCTTCCTCCTCCCCTCTGTCGATGATTGCCAGTACCTCACCGCCTCCCTTCACTACGTCCCTGAAAGTGGGGTATTTATGGCCACCTGTTCTTGGTCTTTTGGTGACCCCACCCCCTGCCTGTTCAGCAGACCGCTGCCTTTTTGGAGCAGCGCCTGCCGGTCTTCCCAAGCTGGCTACTACTCCCCTCGCCCACTCCAGTGACCTAACCTGCTCCTCCGTGAGCTGCTCTGTCGGCAGGTCCCCGATCTTGTTCACGACCCTCATGGCCGCCTTTTTGTCATAATAGGCCTGCTTCGAGGGGCGAACATGTTTAGCCGACCCCCCCAGGCCTGTGTTTGCAACTTTCCTCGAGCTGCTCGGAATGTCGGCGGCATCCTGCCGGGTTATTTTCGAAGCAGGTGCCGTACCCCGCCCTTGGGTTGAGGTGTGTGTGGATTGGGGTCTGACTTCCCTAGGCGGAGCTGACGCTGCAGCTCCAGCCATGAATCGGTTGGAGACCGGTTTGCCCAAGCCTCCACTCCCCCCTCTGCCTCCTATGGTACTCGTACCAGGACCAGCCCTACCGCTTAAGCCCCCTCTAACTCCTGTCACTGGCGGTCCGATAAATGCCCTGCTCGAGGCTGTAGCATTAATTGGAGCCACCCCTGTCGGTTTTTTTGGAGGGCCGTCCTCCTTGTTGTGTTGTTTTTTTTTTGTAGTAAATTGCGCTCATAATTTTGGTCCCACGAGTGTCGGACAATGGAGGTCCGCCCGCACAGAGGTCCGTGTGCGCAGGTAAGGCTTGATAGAACTGGAGGTCGCCAGGTATCCGGAGCACTCCGTTCGAGACTGGGCTATTTGTTAATCTGGGTCCCCAGCCAGGCTGAACATCAGCACGGGTCGTCTAACACCTTGTTCCAACCCAGAGCTTTTTTAGAGAGGTTTGCTCCTCCATTACCTCCATAGGCCACGATCAAAAACCATTTCCATATAACTTAGCTATTGAGGAGCTTAAGCACATAGCACTGATTTCTGATCTTAGCTGGACACCATTCTGACATCGTACAGAACCTAAATTGTAGTGGCCATTACCAGTCGGCACCCTCGTGGAGGGTTCAGCCGGAGGATTTTCGCCGACCTGGCGAGTGGCTTGGTAAAATTTGGTAAAAAAGCACTTTTACCAACGCTTGGCTTACCAAATTTACGCCAATTGATAAAATTTTGCGATTTAAATTCATTTTTAAATAATGTAAATAACAATTCGTGTTGAATCGAAAATCGCCTCGTCTGAATAGGGATGGCAACTTTTACTTTCAACTTCTCATTCAACTTCGCATTCAACTTTTTGTTGCCTGTAAAATTGCCTCGTGCGAATGCCCTATAAGGCGTCTAATAAATGCATGGCTTTTAGTTCTACATAAATATCAGTAAAGACAAGTCTTTTTTGTATAATTTCTGATTTTAATTGCTCAACTTCTTTTGCACCATAGCAACTGTCAAAAATTTCCAGCAGTAAAAAGTTACGAATTGGCACAGCAGAAATGTAAAATTTTCTCGCCATAATAAAAAGTTTTTTTCAACATGGAACTTTTCTACTAATTGACATGAAATTACTATCTCAACGCTCGGAGCGCTGCCACTGAGGGCCTTTGCCAACTGATAAAAAAGAGAAAATTTTTAAAGACCAAACAAAAAGTTTGAGATTTCTCGTTGTGAATATGAATGCCATAGTTTTTACCTAGCTCGTGGGACTATGCAAAATTTTGACAGCTTGTAAATATGTATACACATAAAGTTGTTGGCGGTAATAAAGAGTCAAAATCAAAATGGTGAAAAGCATGGAGGGCAAAAACTCGGAGTTCGAGCGAGCGAGCGAGCGAACTCCTACTCAATTCCTCGCAGACAACGAGGCGCTCGCAGCTCGGACTCGTAGCAGCAATGAGGCGAGGCACGAGAAGTTTGGCTCGCTCGCAAAACGAGCGAGCACTGCTTGTTTGCTCGCGCTCCTATTAACGAGCGAGGCGGTTGCGTGTTGCCTCGCGAGGCAAGTAGCTGTCTGGATACTCACTCTGCTAGGAAAGACGAGTGAGCGACGAGCGAGCGCTCCGAGTGTACTATACAACACATGCATTTTTATTACCTTCCTTTTATTAACTCGGGATGTAACTATGTAATATTGATGCGCCTAAAAGATGCAGCGATTTCTATTCCAAAGTTACATACCTGTTTTACTAGTTTTTAAACTGTAATTTTGTTGTGCATACAAATGTGGGAATGTACGTCAATAGATTATGCACGAAAGTATATTAATACTTGTATGTACATATGCATATATATATGTAAAGTATTATATTAGGGCAGCATTTAAAACACCAAATAAAATTTATTACATACATAAGCATAGATTATGGAATGAATAATTTTTTAGAGTTATATTCATACATTTGTGGCCTGTTGTTCAAGGACATATGTACATATGTATGCATGTATATATGGATATGTAGACATGGGAAAATTTGCGTAAACAAAGAATAGAGACCGGTTCGCATACAACTTTGGCGTTGCGTTAGCGTCGAATTTCAAAGCAGCCGTCCACATATCCAAAATTTGGCAGCGCTAAGGCCAACACAAAGCAGAAAGATCGCTGCGTCGGTCGCCAGCTGTTGCAAATAAATAAAATTAAATGAAATGTTTTTTCCTTTTAATCAAATGAAGGCAAGAAATATAATTTTTCATGCAATTATT
>NW_023458631.1:61075-61765 GCF_013731165.1 Rhagoletis pomonella | reverse complement strand
ATTTATTTCAAACGTTGTAATGTTTTCGAATGTTGTTATTTAGATTTGGTCAGTTTTCAAGATCGTGGTGAATGAGGTCAAACATGTATTTTGAAAGATTAGGAATCGTTTGATAAGTTAATAGTAGTTTCCAGCACATAAGTATTTACATACATTAACATAATACCATTAGGGTGAGAAGTTTTAAGTCCATTTATGCAGTCTTGAAAATTTTTCGCGGTTTCTGCCGTTATATGAAAGTAGGGGATGTGCAATAAGTTTTTAGATATACATAAATATTTTAGTTAATTCCATTATGTGAAAAAGTGACTGTAGGTAAATGCAATAGTCTTTAACATATCCTGGGAAATCCTTTTGAGGACTCTCCAATTGGACGATATTGCTTTGCATTTAGCTTGAACGAAAAAAGTCACTCCCTGGCACACTTTTCTGTAATCCGGTTCTATCATCTAAAAGTTATTTATACAATTGAAGAGAATTTTTTTTATAAAAAACTGGAGATCCACTTAAATTTTTCGATATAACTTTGGTAAATGCTACTCTATCGGTACGTAATAATTACCAAATTGAAGGCGAGACTTACTGTTACTGATTTATGATAATATTATGAAAATCGTTCAGATTATAAACAAATTATTTTAAAATAAAAATAAATGTTGTTTTTTTTTTTTTGGTATGAAATGAAAGACA
>NW_023458631.1:52687-60975 GCF_013731165.1 Rhagoletis pomonella | reverse complement strand
TAGTCAAATTACTTAGTAATTACTTGTATGTAAGAATACAAAGACAAATTATTTATCAGAAGCATTGCCTCTTACATATTGAAAAAAAAATAATAAAAGCTCTCAAAAAAGCAAAATCGCTACAGCGAAAAAAGTGTTTGAAAAAACTCATAAATTCAAATCCGCATAAAAAGAGACCTAAGTGTATAAGCTGAAATTTTATAAGAAATTATTGAACATTAAAAACATTATACCTACATAGTTATGTGTGCACATATGTGCCTACCTAGTAGATAAAACTGGTCAAATAGCACGAATCTATTCTTCTGCGCATGAGAATATATACATAAATATATACAAACATATATATATTTTTTTTTTTTACGAGGAGGAAGAATCGAAAGCCTATACCCGTCAGTGTGGGACTTTAACCCGAACTAAACCTCCTACTGTCCGAGTACCGAACCCCTCGGTACCACCGTCAAGTATTTCGTCGGGAGGCGGTTGAGCACTAGGCTCGCACGTTCGTTCCAGTCGGTTGTACTCAGTCCTGGGCTACGCCTAGTAGATAGGCTTTGCCACGTCTTGTTTAAGGATAATTACCCTTTTTTAACTATTACAACTTATTATTTTCGCCTTTATAGACAGTAAGAGCAAAAACCTTAAAATGCCTTATGCGACGAGTTTCAAGCCCGCATACGTATGTATAGTGCCTTTGCGGTTTGAACGGTCTAGGTTCGAATCCGCACCAACGCCCCGTGTGGACGAAATTCGAAACTGCACTTTATTTGCGGCTGGAACGCCCTAGGTTCCAGTCCGCGCCTATTTTCGATTGCAAAAAATTTTTTCGAGGTTGCCACTTGGGCGGGTGAAACGCCCTAGGTTCCAGTCCGCGCGTATTTATAGATTTCAAAAATTTTCGAGATTGCCACCTGAGCGGCTGGAACGCCCTAGGTTCCAGTCCGCGCCTATTTTCGATTGCAAAAGTTTTCGATATTGCCACTTGGGCGGCTGGAACGCCATAGGTTCCAGTCCGCGCGTATTTATCGATTCCACAAATTTTCGAGATTGCCACCTGAGCGGCTGGAACGCCCTAGGTTCCAGTCCGCGCATGCGCTTTAATTGTTAGATTTCATGTTCAAGGGGCGGTCTGAAAGGACAACTTTCTAAGCCGCACTGCTCGAGCGGTTGGAACGGCCTAGGTTCCAGTCCGCGCCTACGCTTTGGTTGGTGAACATCATAGTTTAGTTCCAGTCCGCGGCTATGCTAAGAGTTGGCTTAAGCACGCCTGATACGTCGCTGTCTCTCTAGGTCCCTTAGTTCCTTCAAAATCGAAGTTAGTGTATCGCTGGTTGATGCCCATTCGCTGGTTCCTTTCATCATATACGGTAAGTTTAAGTTGGTTCATCTGCCGATGGAAACGAGGGCACTCAAAGAATACATGGTGGACATCTCCTTCCACGCCACTTAGACAGAAGTCGCAGTACGGGTCGTGCTCATGTTTGAATTTAAACAGGTATGCCTTAAAACAACCATGACCACTCAAGAACTGGCTCAGATAAAAATCTACTTCGCTATGCGTTCTATTAAGCCAGGATACCAGGTTTGGTATGCAGCCATAGGTCCAACGACCTTTAGTCGTACTATTCCACCTGTTTTGCCACTCCGTAACGCTGCTATGCCGGGCTTGATGTCGGTCTAATTGAGTTAGAGTACGCCGCGTGGATGCAAGGACCGTCGATTCTCTTGCTAGTATATCTACGGGTATCATACTGCCGATTACGAAAGCTGCTTTGTCCGACACTGTTCTGAAGGCGCTGAAAACTCGGAGTGCGCGCAAACGGTATGTTGAGTTGACTCCGCGGAAGTATGATGGACACTGTGCGGCGTTTGACTAAATTGGGGCCGCATACAGTATTTGGCTTTTAACCATGCTCGCTAAGAGTAAACGTCTGCGCTGTTTCGGTCCTCGCGTATTAAGCATTATTCGCGATAGTCCCGTAATCGTTGAAGCTGCTTTCTCTATCACATAACTCAGGTGGGTGCTGAAAGTAAGACGCTTGTCTAGCACCACTCCCAGGTATTTAATTGTGGGTTTCGTCGTGATGGTGTGGTCGCCAATTTTTAGCGCTACCTCCTCTAGTTTCTTACGACTCGAGATAAGTATTGCTTCGGTTTTTTGCTCGGCTAGCTTAGGGCTGAAGCTATTAAACCAGCTGTTAATCACGCCGACTGATGGTGCTACCTTTTCGCATATGACATCAAGCAGTTTCGCAGACATTACTACCGCAATGTCATCTGCAAAACCCACTATGGATGATCCCTCAGGCAATTCGGTACGGAGAACTCCATCATACATAATGTTCCATAGCAAGGGGCCTAGTACGGATCCTTGTGTACCGCTTGTTGCATCCCGTGCTAACTTAATGACTTCTGATACCGCATTCACAGTGGATTTCCCTTTTCTAAACCCGAATTGGTTTGCCGATATACCGCCTTTCTCTTGGACTTCCCTGTCGAGACGTTTAGCTATAATATGCTCCAAGATTTTACCTGCTGTGTATAGCAGACAAATAGGCCGAAAACTTGAGGGATCATCCAGAGGTTTACCCGGCTTAGGTATTAAAACCAGCTTTTGCCTCTTCCAGATTTGAGGGAAAGTTCCATTCGTGAAACACTCATTAAAAACTTGTAGGAATAAGGAAGCGCACTGGTGCAAGCTTAAGAGCTATGTTGGGTACGCCATCGGGGCCAGGAGCTTTCTTTACTTCCACCTTCGATGTTGCGAGTGTGATTTCTTCTTCCGTTACAGGGTCAACAACACTCAACGGCTCGCCATCCATAGTGGACACTAACGGTCTCTGTACAGGAAATAGTGTCCCCACGACGGACTTTAGGTATGCAGCGTTTGTCGGGTTCATGTTTCTGCCTTTCAGCTTTTTTGAGAAAATTTTGTAAGCCGGGCCCCAAGGATTCCGTTCAGCATCATCGCAGAGCTCTAAGAAGCATTGCCGTTTACTTTCTTTAATTCCTTTCTTTAGTGTGTCGCGTGCACTCTTATAAGCCGCACGAAATACCACGAAGTTGTCTCTTTCCCTAGCTCTCTGAGCATTTCGCCTACATCTTAGACATTTCTTTCGCAGTGCCGCTATGTTATCGTTCCACCAGTAGACCGCATGACGATACGTGGAGGAAGTTCTCCTGGCCATTGATGCATTGCAAGCTGCGCGAATGTCGGCCATTAGGTGTTCGGCCATGGAGTCTGCTGACCCTTGGTAAACGGTGGATGGTAGCATGCTGGTAAACGATTCGGGGTCGAAAGTACTGGTTTTCCACCCGTGCGATACTCCGGGGTTGTGAGTCCGCTTAGACCGTTCTGGTCTGCAGTTGATATTCCAAATTAAAGCTGAATGATCACATTGCGTATAACACGTGCTATGTTTCCATTCAGTGAGTCTATATAGCCCGGAACTGATAAAGGTCAGGTCTATTATTGACCCAAAACCGTTTCGGCTGAAAGTGTGTTCAGTTCCCGTGTTTATTAAAACGACGTCCAAACAAGCGAAATCCTCCAGAAGAGCTCTCCCTCTTGGGCTTGTACTGCGGCATCCCCACTCTTGCGCCCAGGCGTTGAAGTCGCCTGCTATAAGAACATTCTGCCTGGCAATGTAGCAGCTGTATACGTACAAGTTGCCGATTTCCGCACCAACGAAGCCATTTTCGGACACGGCACCCTGCATCCAGCGAGCTGGGTTCCCGAATGACCAGAGAGCCGCTTTTCCGCTTTGATCCTGAAGCCAGCACTGAGACGATTTCGATTTGTATGGCTCACTGAGTATCGCAATAACGATTTTTTCCTCTAATATTGTTTGCGACAGGAGGTCCTGCGCCGCTTGGCAGTGGTTAAGGTTAAGCTGCAAAAGTCTCATCATACCTTTATTTTGCTTAGCGCCAGTTGATATACCGGACACTTGTTGCCTCCTGCCTGGTGGCTGGTAGGATTGCTGCCGCGTTTTACGCATAATAATCACCGTGATGTATTTGTGCATAGTTTGGCCATATGCCCAGTTTGACCACACTTGAAGCACGATTTGCCAAAATCGTCGCTGCTCCGACAGCCCTTGGATATGTGGCCGAACTCGAAACATTTGTAGCAGCGCTTTGGCTGTATTTTATGTCTTATTCGGCAGATAACCCAGCCAATTCTGAATTTACCTTGGCCTACTATCTTATTGGCAAAGCTCTCGGGTAGGAGTAAGGTTGCGGTCTGTGTGCCTCCGTACGCTTTTCGCATCGACCGGATATCGGATACTAGCACTTTAGTGGACCCACCCGGACCATTTAAAGCTAAGCACACCTCTTCGCTTGTCGTAACTTCGTCGATATCATGTATCTCTATATGAACCATTTCAGTTAGGGTCCTGACTTCTGCTTTACCTGCCAGTACTCCTTCGACTGCCTCTTGAAGTTTCGCAGTATTTACGTCCTCAGACTTATTCAGCTGAAACAGGAGATCGCCACTAGCTGTTTTCCTGATCTTCCGCACAGTTTCGCTTAAACCCTTCAGGCTTTCCTCGCTCTTTACCATTTTCAAAATGTCAGCATAAGAACACTCTCCAGAGGATTTGACTACAATGGCGTTCGGGCGGGTTGGCTTTTTTCTCTGCCGTCTTTTCGGTTTCACCTTAGTCCACTCCATATTTAAGTTGGCTGTGGTAACGTTGGAACATAGCGCCTTTTGGCTTCTGGGCCGCGTTGTCAGCTGTTGCTGGTTGATCACTGCTACGAGTTTGGCGATCCATTTTCTCTGCTTGTGCTCGAGGTGAGTTGACACGAATGCGTTTATCTTTCAGTTGTGGGCGGTTCTCGGGTGTGGGTTCGTTCGCCGACCTCTTCCCTGTTTTATCACCTTTGACTGCCCGGTCTGTTTGAGTCGATTTCACTGAAGTACTAACTGAGGTTCTTTCTGGATCATTACTCTCAACGATTTCTAAGAGTTTCGAGATACTGGTCAGGACGTTTTTCATTTGCTGATTCACGTGCCTCTGGCTATCCATCATCTTCCTCAGTTCCCCAATCTTCTCCCTAATCATGCGGAGGGCGCCGTTGTACTTTTCAGTAGAGTTCTCGATTGATTGGATTCTCTGAGAGTCAGCCCCATTTCCACTTTCTATGCGTGCTGCTGGTGACCCTGCAGAATCCTCCACGTTATTTGAACTCGGGACATCCGTATTGTCACTGGCTGGTCGTCTGGCCAGTAACGTGTTACATATGGGAGATCTTTGGGTCATTCCGCTCCGCTGGAAGGGGCTACTAGCCCCGGACGGGGGTTGGATCTCGGTGCCTTGGTTTTGCTTCCGATTATCCATTTTAATCACTTCCTCACCACGGGTGAGAAATTCTTAGTTGCTGCAATTTTTATCCCATAATCTGCTTGCCTCATTTGCCTCACTCGTTTACTCGCCTCGCTCGTCTGCTGCTGCAAATGAGTGCCTCGCTCGCAACGACGCCCTCGCGAGGGCAGAGCTAATAAGGCCCTCGTTTGCTTGCCGCTCTACTCTTGCGCAGCCCTCGTTTGCTAACTCTCTCGCTGGCTGCTCAGCGCGTGCGCTCGTACTTAACGATTGATCGTTCGCAAACAGCCTCGCTTGTTGCTCGTGAGTTGCGCTAGCTTTGAGCAAACTAGCGAGCGAGCGAGGGGCTAAAATGAGGCAAATCCGAACCCTGGTGAAAAGAACAAAAAGCGTACGTTAGTTGTCAGTTATAAAATAAATCCAATTTATTTGCGAATATTTGTTTATCTATTTTGTGAAAGGCAACCACGCGGAAAAGTTTGTGTTAATTATATTGATAACAGAACCTGGCAGCTCGCACGTTGTCTAAATTCTAAAGTAACATAAAAAGAATACATTGCTTGTATTACCATCAATACGCCATGTATAAATTTTAACAACACACAAAAATAGAGCTTTCGCACGAGCGTTTGTTTGGTTTTTCAACACCATTTATAATTTTCGTTTAATAAAATCACGATTTGTCAAATGCTTAAATTTATTTATCTAATAGTAATGCAGCACACAACCCTGAAATCTAAGAAAAAGTCTGAGGAAGGCCTTTCTCAGGAGTGAATATAACTACAACAACTACTACTACTACAACAACAACCCAAAAAGGTTGGTAACTGTCTATACTGTCATATGCACAAGCACAAGCAACAACATTAGGTCCATTCAATAACTTTTCCAGTAAGGACTTGCAGCGAGAGCGTAAAAGAAAAATAGAGAGTAAAAGCGAGAGCATGAGATTTACAGAAAAAGTTATTGAACGCAAAACTAGTAAAAACTTGCAACATAAACCATTTTGACACTTTCTGACGGTTAAGTTTTGGCGCGCAATTTTCTTTTTAATTGGGAATAGTTCCCATCGTCATAAAAATAAAAAATATACAATAGACTTAAATTTTTCATCCATATTTTCATTTCACTACGTATGTTTAATCAAATCATCTTCTTAAACAGTTTGTTTACATTTGAATTTGAAACATTACCTTACTTTTTGACTCTTGCAAATTCCTGCTAGTAAAATTTTCACTTGCAAGAATTTGCAGCTCTCTCGAGTTGTTACGCTCTCGAACTCGCTCCCTCTTGCAAATATTTTGGGTTATTGAATGCATTCCCAGTAAAAACTTGCAAGTACTAGCAACAATTCGTAACAATTTTTTGATACTGAATGGACCTATTTTCGTATGCTTTGTTGGAACATATTGGCGCCGGTTACTTTCAGCGTAAATTTCATTGTTGTCCTGCATTTTATCGCAATGTTCGGGTGACCGTGTCTTCTTACACAAGTTTTCGGGTTAGCTGCGGGTGTCCGAGTCTGGTGTTCGTTTGTGCTCAATTTATAGCGAGGGTGATCGAACAGACTCGTTCGTACTCAAAGCAGCTGTCGGGTGTGCATCTCGATCGAACACATAGTGCTCGATTTTTAGTGAGGGTGATAAAAAATCCTCGATCATACTCAAAGCTGTTTTTCCGTTGGGATTCTCAATATAACGTTCCTCCTTATACGAGCGATTAAAACCTAATAATCTTCCTACACTTTCCAGCCGCAGGCAAATGCTTGGTACAATTTTTATAGTTAAATTACTAACAGGCTCAATTTCAAGTCCGCTTCTTCTTGGCGAAGTTAGCCTTAATGTTCCCTCCCGGGTATCAAGACACTTTTTCCCCCTATTTCTGAAAGCTTGTAAAACTAATTTTGAATTGCACGACCCACTCCGGTGCTCATGCCAGGATTTTAAAACTCATTCCAGCACGTTTGATATATCAGATCCGCTTTTCAGCATTAAGAAATCGATACTGTCCTCTCTCAATAAATGAATCATTAAAATAAAGACATAAAATCGGCTGATGAATTTAGTTCTGTAGCTGAGCAGTTTTAGATCTCGATACTTAACAAACTCCTGCCTATCGTGACTCGGCGCAAAAATTGAAAATACTGGTTCCGTACGTCATGCGGACTGCGCCCCTCGTGCGGATGGGCGGGAATGGAGGGTAAACACCGTTGGGATATTATTATTATTATTAAAATAAAATTAAGCGAAATCGGCCCAATTTGATATAACCCTGCCTGACATGAGAATGTTCTCCCCGATAAGGCTAGCAGCCATTTCTAACAGATTTTGGATCGCTTAGTCAAAAAGGGAAACATATATATTTGAATTTTAAGAAAACAAGGCAAATAGCAAGATTGGCTAAAAACGGCTAATTTTTTTTACAAAACGGCTAACAAATCGGCTGCCGGCTAAACCGAAATTTCTCCGGCTGTTTGATATCGCAACCGGCTGAATCTAGCCGGAAAACGGCTAAAATGGCAACATTGGTGCTCAATTTATAGCGAGGGTGATCGAACAGACTCGTTCGTACTCCAAGCAGCTGTCGGGTGTGCATCTCGATCGAACACATACTGCTCGATTTTTAGTGAGGGTGATAAAAAAAGGCTCGATCATACTGAAAGCTGCTCTCTGGTATGTATATATGAATGCATTTAGTTCACCCAATATGCCGCTACAACTTATATACATATCGTCACCTGAAAGCAAAATAACGTAACAATATCGCCACTGAAATGGAAAAAGTCTTGACTAATTTTTTTTGTAAGATTTTCCCTACGTGTCAAAGGCAGTTAAAAAATTCGTATAATTTTCGTCACGAAATTGATATCATAAATTTTGTGTTTCAAGTTCAGCTTTCGTCACTCGAAAATTTTACCTCAAAGAGGTGTTTTATTTGATATAGCATACAAGTATT
>NW_023458631.1:50114-52587 GCF_013731165.1 Rhagoletis pomonella | reverse complement strand
TTACACAAGTTTTCGGGTTAGCTGCGGGTGTCCGAGTCTGGTGTTCGCGTGTGCTCAATTTATAGCGAGGGCGATCGAACAGACTCGTTCGTACTCAAAGCAGCTGTCGGGTGTGCATCTCGATCGAACACATAGTGCTCGATTTTTAGTGAGGGTGATAAAAAATCCTCGATCATACTCTCTGGTATGTATGTATGAATGCATTTAGTTCACCCAATATGCCGCTACTACTTATATACATATCGTCACCTGAAATGCAAAATAACGTAACAATATCGCCACTGAAATGGAAAAAGTCGTGACTAATTTTTTTTGTAAGATTTTCCCTACGTTTCAAAGGCAGTTAAAAAATTCGTATAATTTTCGTCACGAAATTGATATCATAAATTTTGTGTTTCAAGTTCAGCTTTCGTCACTCGAAAATTTTACCTCAAAGAGGTGTTTTATTTGATATAGCATACAAGTATTGATATTGCACTGCGGCTTATGTGGCAGTTGCATCTATTGCCTAAGTGTGAATTAGGGACTGTATGTGTGTATGTATTGGTACAAGCGTACTTTTTTTATATTTCCCAGAGAACGTATATTTATAGAGAAGGTCCAAGAACTGTGAATTCCACATTTTTCGAGCCAACAAAACTGGCGAAGCGCATTTTAAGAGCGACAAATATTTGGAATACTTAACAGCGAAAGCAAAATACAAAGCAGAAAAGAAGAATGTTAACAGAGCTAAATCTCACGAGAGCGTTTGGAATGTTAATTAAATATGAATATTGATGATTTTTGTGATAGTGTTTGATTTTTTGAGAAAATAATTGTTTTAGTAAAAAAATTTAATTATTTTTTTGGTGATTTATACAAGTAACATGAAATTAAATCGAAAATATTATATACCATTTTCCGATTTTTTGTGACATTTTATTAATGATTGCAAATACAAAACGCCCATAAGTGTTTGTGTTTTTTGTGAAAACATTTTGTGAAAAAAATCCCTTTTTCCGGTGATTTCTACAAATACTGTGAAAATAAATCGAAAAGGTTATATAGAATTTTTTTGATTTTTGTAATATTTTGTTAGATTTTCAATTATAAAACTTTATTGGAGTAAAATTTTTTTGTAAATAGATTTTTAGGGAAAAAAATAATTTCTTTTCGGTGATTTGTACACACAACGTTAAAATAAATCGAAAATATTATATCACATTTTCCAATTTTTGTGATATTTTAAAGTAAAAAACTGTATTGGTAATACCAATTTGGTATTGGATTAAAAAAAAAAAACAAAAACCTGTGAAAAAATTATTTGTGACTTTTGTAGGCCTCTCGCTAAACTAAGCCGAAACTATTTAAGCATTTTTTCCAAATTTTCGATATTTATGGAAATACCGCAGTTTTTAAACCTTTTGGACTTGTAAATTTTTTGAAAACTTTGCATTGAATATGGCAATACTTGTACATTTTGTATGGTGAATTATATTAATTAATTTAAAATTCTGCATGTAACCATGTTCTCGACGATACATGTAACTTTCATCAAGATTAACCATAAAAATTGTGCTTCATTAACAGTTGGAACCAGCTGAAACCAAAAAAAACTATGTCCGCTAAAATGGGTTAAACACTAACTGGAATTGGCATTTTTTACACGCATACATGCATTTTTTCATATACACATGTACAGTGGAGTACCACTAGCTTGGACATTGCATTGCTTGTACTTTGATGTGTTTGAATCTTTTATGGTACTGAAGATTTGCTTACGGTTGAAAAATATTAAAAATCGTCCGTGCATATATGTAAATACATTTTTATAAACGCTTTGAAGTATAGAAAATTTTAATATCAAAAAATAAATAAAATAATTTTTTTGTATATATATAAATTGTGTTCAAGGCACATTGACCCACCTGTACAAAAATTTCGGACCGAAAAATATGAAAACGAGCTAAGTTGCCACGTTACATCTGTGAACTTCCGAAAAAACCACATATTTTTGTGATTTTGGAAGTTTTGATTTTATTAAAAAAAAATTATGTATTTTCCTGCAGAAAACGTACACTTTTATTTAATTTTTATTAAAACTACATCTCAAAAACTAGTTAATGATTGAAATATTGATATGGAACATAGAAATAGAGTGTTTTACCAAAAATTTCCAAAATTCGAGATAACTTATTTTACTGGATATAGAGAAATAGTTGCCACTTTTCACTTGGCTGGCCGAGATTTCTTCATTTTAAGATTTTAGAATTTTTGTGTCGGATTGAAAAAGTTGAGCTTGGTGGTGATGAATTTGGGAGATGTGCTGCGGTTATTTTTATGAATGAATTTACTTGGCCTTGAGAAGTACGCGCATGCTGTTATGAAAGAAATGCCCTGCAGTACGGGGGAGCGACTACAGGACTGCTGAATCGGTAGCTACCTGATAAACACCGTCAATTACCGACCGACTACTTGCAGTGTATTTCATCGA
>NW_023458631.1:48950-50014 GCF_013731165.1 Rhagoletis pomonella | reverse complement strand
GTCAGCAATTGTGCGGATGCGCGTGTGGAGTTGCTGACCGTTGGTAGCAGTCAATTCTGCAGAGCTGTTGTAAACTCTTGCCTTAACTTGTATAAGTTGTAGCGGCATATTGGGTGAACTAAATGCATTCATACATACATACCAGAGAGCAGCTTTCAGTATGATCGAGCCTTTTTTTGTCACCCTCACTAAAAATCGAGCACTATGTGTTCGATCGAGATGCACACCCGACAGCTGCTTTGAGTACGAACGAGTCTGTTCGATCACCCTCGCTATAAATTGAGCACCAGTGTTGCCATTTTAGTCGTTTTCCGGCTAGATTCAGCCGGTTGCGATAGCAAACAGCCGGAGAAATTTCGGTTTAGCCGGCAGCCGATTTGTTAGCCGTTTTGTAAAAAAAATTAGCCGTTTTTAGCCGATCTTGCTATTTGCCTTGTTTTCTTAAAATTCAAATATATATGTTTCCCTTTTTGACTAAGCGATCCAAAATCTGTTAGAAATGACTGCTAGCCTTATCGCGAAGAACATTCTCATGTCAGGCAGGGTTATATCAAATTGGGCCGATTTCGCTTAATTTTATTTTAATAATTGTAACATCACATGGGTATGTAGGTGGCGGTAGATTCACCTCAATGCAGTTGAAGGGTCGCGGCGGGCGGAATCCTCTGGTGCCTTAGCTCTTTCGGCGCGGGGTGGGTTTTTGCCATCCCGCAACTGAGTCCACATAAACTTTAATTATTAGGATTCCTAACTGAAGCTAAGTGACAAAAAATAAAACGGGGAGCACTACCAAGGAACAAAATACTATTCGAAAACAAAATTGGAGGAATAACACACCCTTCTAACAAACGTGCTTACAGACGAGCGAGGCCTAAGGTGGCAGTCGACACTCGGTTTCTTAACCCTACCCAACCAGGACCTTCTAAGCCAGATGATTTGGAAGATCCCCTCATAAGAACACTGTTCCTACCTCACTATGTCATCGCTATGTTCCCAGGAAAACTAAAAATTTTAACACATGATTTAATCGTTACAACTTCAAGCTATATTTGCATTCATTTTAA
>NW_023458631.1:41412-48850 GCF_013731165.1 Rhagoletis pomonella | reverse complement strand
CAAGGAAAGGAAATTGGTACTTATCATGCCAAAGATATTCGTAGCTGATTCCCGCTAATATGCCGTCTGTCGGTGTTATATTATCGGGTTTTGTAATGGTCGTTGCTTTTCTCTCAGTGTACATACTTAGCTTTTTGTCGGAGCTTTATCGCATACTATTTTCGAAACTAGATGTCGCTTGCGATAAAGTGAGTTCGAAGCCGAGCTTGAACTCGTACTCATTTCGAGCTACTCAAAATTTGGTTCTCGAGCTTAGAGAAAATTATACTTCTAACTGCATTGAAAATGCAAGAAGAGCAATGGTCATTTTCCAAAGAAAAATCCAGAATTGGAAAACGCCAATATATAAGCTCCCATGTGGTTAAGCTCAGTCTTTTTGCTGATGGATCACAGTTACGCCAACACGAGTAACATTAATTTCAATCGACAATAGTTTCGCGCAAAGTGTCTTTTATTTTATTTTGGAACAAAGGAATCTACTTACGAAATAGATCCTTTCAAGTATTTATTGCGAGTTTTTCCCCACCCAAAAAAAAAAGTAACCAGGTACGTAAGAATAAGAACCAAAGCGCAATAAGAAGCCGTAGTTCTTATGTTCTTTTCTTCTAC
This sequence comes from Rhagoletis pomonella, assembly GCF_013731165.1. Taxonomy (NCBI): domain Eukaryota; kingdom Metazoa; phylum Arthropoda; class Insecta; order Diptera; family Tephritidae; genus Rhagoletis; species Rhagoletis pomonella. Next base: position 48,241 of record NW_023458631.1, on the reverse strand, counting down.
AGTACATCCGGTGGACGTAAATCCAGACAGTGGAGTCAGCGCCCCCAGTGGCTTTTCTGTAGCAAAACGAGCTACCTATCCACTGCCCCATTTCTTGCACCTTAGTGTGGGGTACCCATTTTTGCATACCCCACGGCATTTGGTGACCGTCTCTTTCGGCCACTCGACCTCCGCAACTAGTGCACTCGGGTTGAAGGAAACTTGGAGCGCCCGCAACTTTAGTTACCCGAACTGGCGGAGTCCGCTGTACCTAATCACCGCCCGTGGAGCTACCACTCCAGTTTCCCTAGCGAGTGCCTGACCCCGAAACAAGCGCAAATAATCCCGTAGGAAATCGCGGAAAACTAGTGTTTCGATGCATGAAAGTAGTGTTGTTTTGGCTTTACCCATATAGCAAAAAAAAAAAAAAAAAAAAAAAAAAAAAAAAAAACAAAAAGCCCTTGTGAAGTAAATTGTTAGGATAAGACATAGTTGCTACAATTATTTAGCATAAGTGTAGAGCTTTCCTGAGTAGAGCTTGATCTGACTGGGCCTGCGCAGTAAGATTATACAGGGGTTAGTGAATATGTTCAGGATAATTTTATTTTGCAAATTAATTGAAGTTAAATTTTCATTTGTTGTATAAGAATATGTAAAACCAAAAACAAAAACAAAAAAATAAATTATTTTTAAGAAAATAGTGTAATTTAACGGTTAATGAATCTGGCTTATCCCAAAACAATAACAACTTTAGAGCTAGTGTATATTTTTCTTTAAAATTAATGCAAATATAGCTTGAAGTTGTAACGATTAAATCATGTGTTAAAATTTTTAGTTTTCCTGGGAACATAGCGATGACATAGGGAGGTAGGAACAGTGTTCTTATGAGGGGATCTTCCAAATCATTTGGCTTAGAAGGTCATGGTTGGGTAGGGTTAAGAAAGCGAGTGTCGACTGCCACCTTAGGCCTCGCTCGTCTGTAAGCACGTTTGTTAGAAGGGTGTGTTATTCCTCCAATTTTGTTTTCGAATAGTATTTTGTTCCTTGGTAGTGCTCCCCGTTTTATTTTTTGTCACTTAGCTTCAGTTAGGAATCCTAATAATTAAAGTTTATGTGGACTCAGTTGAGGGATGGCAAAAACCCACCCCGCCCCGAAAGAGCTAAGGCACCAGAGGATTCCGCCCGCCGCGACCCTTCAACTGCATTGAGGTGAATCTACCGCCACCTACATACCCATGTGATGTTACATAAATTTTTGGCGCCCAACGTGGGGCCGCTAACGTTTTGGTGATACCCCAGTTATTACATATTTATACTGTTTTTTTTCACGTTGCTTGGAACGTAGTTGCAGTACCGAACTTTCCAAGAGTTGTAACCATCGTTAGTTGTCGCACATTTCCGGTTTGTAGTGAGATTTATACACGGAGTTTGGAATTAGTATCATAATTGCTGACGATGATAAGATCAGCTTAGTCTTACTTCCGCATGCTGGATGCTAGAGTACTTAATTAGTCAACAGTCTACGATGCTGGTTATTCTGCCTGGATACCATGCCGAGACAAGAGTATGGCTACGTTAGGACTCAGCTTAAATCCGAACTTTGATAGCAATTTTCAGCCGCTATCCTTGGAATTGATCTCGCAAAAACCTAGCTCATTTTTTTTTGAGAAATCAATATTTTTTAAGCATAGATTTTTGAATACTGTCGTACACGTTTCCAGAAAGTTGCGTATTTGGCTGAGATCGGATACCAATACTGAATGTCCCTGCGATACATTTTTTTAGATCAGCTTAGGGAGTTTCGGTGAAACCAAATAATTGAACGGATAGTTTCTGTCAGGTGTATGGTCAAGTTGTTGTCTGGAAATTGTGCATATGCTGCATGTGCGTACACATGCCGAATAATTTGAACCATATAGCTGCAGGGAAACGATCTGGTACCGTTATTATAATAGATTCAATAGCTCAGTTTATTAAAAAAAAAAAAAAAAAAAACCCCTTCATCCTACTTATCGTGTCTGACAGATTTTTTTTTCTTACCTCTACTTTGTCATCAGCTTATGTCAAACCAGGATATTTTTTCATGATAATGCCTGTAGAACACAGTCCCGGACAAGTTCCACCGCCAGGTTCTGTGACCAATACTCAATGCGCTCTTTGTAAACAAGAGATAAATAATACCCATCCCTGTTATTTGTTGAAATGCAAACACGTCTTTCATAAGCTTTGCTTAGAAGGTTGGCTGGCAGAGCATGATAATTGCTTCATTTGTAACAAAACTATTAACCAACCAGACCTGAAATTAGTTGTTGGCAATTGCTCGCCTGGACCCAAGCAAAGTACGACCAATACTGCCCCTACGGGTCACAGAGTTATGACTCGAAACCTTACTAAGGCTTTAAATCAAGCTCAAGCAGCAACTGCTGCCGAGACACAAGACACTCGTGGTTTGGATGCGAGTGCCGTAGCGTCATCCGCCCTAGATGCTAGTCAAAGCACCAACCAAGCTGAAGCTCCTCCTAGAGACACCGGCACTAGAAGGAGAGGTAGAACTACGCGAAATCGAAATTCTCGTCAAGGTAACGCGGTTGACTACACAATTTTACAAGAAATGATTGAACAAACTGTGACTAGAGTTATGGCAAACTTTAACATGGGCGTAAGCCAGAACGCTCAACCCAGTTCTAGCCCGACATATACCCATGCTGTACCCATACCTATCAGTGACACTCCTGCTACGTTTGCATCTTCTACGCTTAATAGAAAGACAGCTGACACAATGCAAAAGTGGAATTTACACTTTGATGGATCCACGGAAGGCTTAGGAGTAGAAGAGTTTATATATAGAGTCAAATCATTGACAGACGAAACCTTAGATAGCGACTTCACTGCCATGTGTAAGCACATGCATATATTGTTTTCTGGTAAAGCAAGAGACTGGTACTGGCGGTACCATAAGCAAGTAGATCGTATAGTTTGGTCAGATATTTGTGCTTCTCTTCGGCAGCAATATAGGGACTATCGCTCCGCTTTTATGAGCAAAGAGATGATTAGGTCGCGTAAGCAAAAGCCTGGGGAATCATTTTCCTCTTTTTATGATGCCGTTGCATCACTGATTGATAAGTCCAGCGTTAAAATGGACGAAGAAGAGGTTATGGAGATTTTGAAAAACAATTTGCTCCCTGAAACCCGCGAAAAGCTTTTGTATCAGCCAGTACACTCCGTTGGACATTTACGTAGGTTAGTAAACATGAGTGAGAATTTAGAAAATGAGCTCCGTTGCCGTGCAGAAAGCGTTACCAAACCGAGACCGGCAGTCAATCGCCGTCAAGTCTATGCCCTTGAGGACGCTTGTCATGAACCAACAGAAGATGTAGATATTGGAGGAGAGTTAGCAGCTCTTCGTAGTAGCCACTCGAAAACCAAGTGTTGGAGTTAGGTCACATTTGGGAAAACTGTTTGTCAGAACGTCGTATTTTTTGCTACGGATGTGGCGCTCCGAATGTCTATAAGCCACAGTGCACAGCTTGTCTCCGAAAATTATCGGAAAACCGTCAAACGGGTGCATCCAACGCCAACCGGATGGGCCCGAAAGCGTAAAACAGCCAGGGTTGGCTGAAAAAATAAATTCTATACCACCTATCCCTAAACCTGTTCCCCTTCATCGTCGATCGTATGAAGACAGGCTTAACCACTATTTAGAGGTTAGAAATCGTATTTTTAAGGATATTCCTCTTAAATTGAGTAAGCGTACTTTGCGCTTACGAAACTTTTATGACGATATTAAGAGAAACCAAAAACTCTTAGTCTCCACAATTTTTAGTAACCAGAACGATATGCGCAGCTATGCTGAAGTTTCGTTCTTGACGTATAAAGAACTTGGTCTTTTGGATACAGGAGCGAATATAAGCTGCATCGGTTCCTCTCTTGCAACAGAAGATTTTTCTAAGATACCTGAATTTAAACCTTTAAAATCCCGAGCTAGAACCGCAGATGGTGAAGAACAGAAAATTATAGGAGTTCTTGACATTCTTATGACTTATAAAACAGTCAAAATGCCAATGAAACTGTACGTTATACCCTCCATAAAACAGAACCTTATTTTAGGTCATGATTTTTGGAGAACCTTCTCACTTGCACCGAACATTATTAGTTCTCTAGATAACACTGTGGACTCAACTGGAACCACAGAAAACGTGTACCCTTTGAGTCAGCAGCAAATTCAGCAGTTAGAAGTCGTTAAGGCTTTGTTTCCGAATGCTACTAAAGCTTTAGAACGTACCACATTTATCCAACATCATATAGATGTAGGAGACGCAAAGCCTGTGAAACAGCGTTTCTACCCCGTAAGCCCGGCTGTAGAGAAATTGCTTTATAAAGAGATCGATCGTATGCTCCAACTGGATGTAATTGAGCCGTCGGTCAGTGCTTGGAGTTCACCCATGCGTCTCGTTGTGAAACCCAACAAAGTTCGACTTTGCTTGGATGCCCGCAGACTTAACGAAGTCACAAAAAAGGACGCTTACCCTTTACCTAGTATTGACGGAATCTTTTCTAGACTACCTAGCGCTAATATAATCACCAAACTGGACCTTAAAGATGCATATTGGCAAATTGAGCTCAGTCCTGACTCAAAGCCGTTGACCGCCTTTACGGTCCCGGGACGACCGCTTTATCAATTTAAGGTAATGCCATTTGGGCTATGCAATGCCCCGTCTACTATGTGCCGCTTGATGGATGAAATCATTCCACCTGATCTTCGACATTGCGTTTTCGGTTATCTCGATGACCTTTGCATTGTGTCGGAAGACTTTTCATCACATCTCGCTGTGTTAGTTCGTTTAGCGGAGAAATTCCGCAAAGCAAATTTGACCCTCAATATTGACAAAAGCCAATTTTGTGTCACAAGCATTAACTACCTAGGTTATATCATTGGTAGCGGAGGTATTCGTACAGACCCTGCTAAAGTGTCATGCATTTTAAACTGGCCCTCGCCTAAAAACTTGAAGCAAGTACGTGGATTCATTGGAGTTTGTGGATGGTACCGTCGCTTCATTCACAATTTTGTCGACCTCACGTACCCAATCACTGAAGTGTTATCCTCAAAAAAGAAGTTTGTATGGACACCAGAAGCTCAACAGGCGATGGACAAATTAAAACAAATTTTGACATCGGCCCCAGTTTTATCAAACCCTGATTTTGAAAAGAAATTTTATTTGCATTGTGATGCCAGCGATTTTGGAATTGGTGCGGTTCTGGTTCAATTGTCCGACGACAGCGAAGAAAAGCCGATAGCTTTTATGTCCAAGAAATTGAATCGAGCTCAGCGCAACTATAGCGTCACCGAGCGTGAATGCTTAGCCGTAATACTTGCTATTGAAAAGTTCAGATGTTACTTGGAACTACAAGAGTTCGAGGTAGTAACAGACCATTCCAGCCTTCTTTGGCTAATGCGGCAGCAGAACGTTTCGGTTAGACTTGCTCGATGGATATTTCGCTTACAGCAATTTAAATTCGCTATATCCCATCGCAAAGGAAAGGAACATATTGTTCCTGATGCCTTATCACGGCTATGCGAAAATGAAATATCAGAGTTAGATATGAGGCCGATCATAGATCTTGAATCAGACGCTTTTCAAGACGAGGGCTACGCAACCCTGAAAAACAAATTTAGTGAAAACCCGGACAAATTTCCTGATATGAAAATTGTTGATAAACTTTTGTATATTAGAACCGAACACGCTATTGGCGATGACCCCGAGGATAAATTCACGTGGAAGTTATGGGTTCCAGAGAGGCTCAAAAACGAGGCCCTAAAGCAAGCTCATGACAGCCTCACGTCTTCGCACGCAGGCATACAAAAGACCATCGAGAAACTACGTCGGTATCTTTTCTGGCCTGGCTTAGCGAAGGATGTACGCGAGTATATTCGACAATGTGAAATCTGTAAGGAGAATAAAGCCCCCAATGTCACGTTACGTCCTCCAATGGGTGCTCATAGCCCTACTTGTCGACCTTTCCAAAAGTTGTATGTTGATCTGCTAGGACCATACCCTCGCAGTAAAAATGGCCATATAGGTTTACTCATTGTCCTTGACCATTTTAGTAAGTACCACTGGCTTCAACCGCTAAAAAAGTTTACTTCTGCTGCTATCCAAAAATTCCTTCTTGAGAATGTATTTCATAGCTTTGGAGTTCCTGAAACCGTTGTGAGCGATAACGGAACCCAATTCAAAGCTAATGACTTCCAAGCCTTCCTAACCGAATTAGGTATCAAACAGGTGTTTACTGCTTTATACTCGCCGCAGAGCAATGCTGCCGAACGCGTAAATCGTTCGTTATTAGCCGCGATTCGTTCGTATTTGAAAAACGACCAGTCTGAATGGGACTTACATCTCTCAAGCATATGCTGTTCCTTGAGATCTGCACTTCATCAATCGCTAGGATGTTCACCGTATCGAGCCTTATTTGGTCTGGATATGATTACTCATGGGTCAGACTACAAACTACTGAAGGAGTTATCATTACTTGAAGAGCCCATTGTACCCATTTCCCGATCCGACAACTTAGCGTTATTGAGAAAAGATATACAAGCAAGCATACGCAAGGCATATGACAAAAACGTTAAGCAATATAATTTACGTTCAAAACCTGTATCTTATAAAGAAGGCCAAGAAGTATACCGTCGCAACTTCGCTCTAAGTAAGTTCTCGGAAAAGTTCAATGCAAAACTAGGCTCACAATTTGTCAAATGTAGAATTCGGAAGAAGCTCGGCAACTGCTACTATCAGCTAGAAGACTTGCAAGGAAAGGAAATTGGTACTTATCATGCCAAAGATATTCGTAGCTG
>NW_023458631.1:28239-41312 GCF_013731165.1 Rhagoletis pomonella | reverse complement strand
CTCCAAAATAAATGGACCTCTAACTTTGGCAAAGACATATTCTAATAAAAAATTTTACGCTCTACTAAAAAAGGTCTCTTTGGTTTTTTCGATAAAAATATTCCTTAAAAAGTTATACGCGGTTAAAGTTATGCACATAGCGTATAATCATAATTATTTCAGTTTTATTGAATTTTTCTGTAATATAATCATTGAACTCATGAAAATTGTCATACAATTTTCTTGAACAATCTTTTGAATGGCAAACCGGCATTTAAATATCTGCATACATACATATACATACATACCTAACCAACTATACATGTACGCTGAATTCGCCGACAAGCTTTTTTAAAAACGAAGTAAATTAGTACGAATTGTTAGTAATTTTCATTAGAGTTTGAATAACTCCTTTCACTAAATGGCTTTTAGTACTTTTTTTTTACATTACTTTATTTTGAACTTTTTAGTTTAATTTTATATAACCCGGACATAATATTTTTATTTAGGATTCACTCTTCATATATGAGCATTGTACATTTTATATAACCGGCGTATAGAAATAACACAAGGTTAACACCTAATTAATTCAAAACAATTTGTATGAATTAGGGAATTTGTTAACATGGTTTTATTTTTAAACGTTTAAATATTACATCTTAATCTATGCATTTCTGTCAATGCCTCATTGTTACAAGGAGTTTTACCGGTGAGTTTTAAGCTATCGAGTTCTTCAATAAGAAGACCATCTAAGGATTTTACTCTGCTTAAAGCAACGTACGCTTGTCCTGCAGCGAAAATTTTGTTTCCTAAATAAAAAACGGCACGTTCAACAGTGCTACCCTGCATTTTGTGCACAGTGGATGCCCAGCATAGTACGAATGGTAACATTCTCCGTTCTGCCGTACCGTAACTATATTTAGCTGCCCTGCAAAAAATTGTGCGACTAATCTCTAAAGAGAGTATTCCGAGATTACTCTCAATCGGGTACAATTGGGCATTAATTAGTCCCAACTAGTCTCATACGGGTACTAATGGAGGTCAATTAGTCTCGACTCATCCCTTATGGGTATAATTGGAGATCAATTAGTCCCCAACTCATCTCTAACGGGTATTATTAACGATTTAATGATATGAACGCACTTAGTCAATGAAATTTCATGTGCGGCGTTGGCACACAGAGAGAGTATTCGCCTAACTAAACTGAGCAACCCGGTTCGAATCTCAGCTGGTGTAAATTTTTATTTTTATTTTTTAAAAGTGACTAGTCGCTTTTTGTACCCTTTCGGGTATAAAGGTGAACAATTAGTCTCTTCATAGGACATGCTCGAACAAAAGCGATCAGTTCATTCCATATAAAGAGATTAAAAGTGGTATTAGTCGCATGCTCCTTTGCGATTGCTCCCGGAGTCATCCCGGATTAGTCCCATTTTTTGCAGGGTGGGAACTGTATCGATTTTGGTTTGATGATATGAGTTCCGTTGGCACCGAAATCTACCTCAACTGATGGTAGGTCAGTATCATAAATTTGTGCTCGGCGAAAGCAAGGCCAAATTATTTTGGTAATGGTACCGATAGCGCCGTTGACTAAACCTTTGCTTACATCTATATTTGACCGTAACATGATTTTTGAACCCTCAAATATTTCTAGTTCTTTTGGAAGCCCTCCAGTTTTGTTTATATCTGTAGGAATAATTTTATTCATGTCAATGTTATCTAATTTTCGTGTCTCATCTATTAGAGTATCTTGAGCTAGTATTTTAAACATGGTTTTCCCACAAGCCCGAAAGTGTTCTAGAACAGTTTGATTATGATCCTTCACTTGTTTGTTCGTCGGATAAATGCGCAGTGCTTTATCAATCGCGAAGTCACCTGTAAATTCGTTGCTAACTTTTTTAAGAATAGAAAAGTGCTCTGAACGAAGCTCTCCAATACGCAAGGCATTCAAGACTTCTATAAACTCAGTACTACCTTGTTGTCTCATATTCTCAGTTAATTCAACTAACGAGAATAACGCCATAAATTTGTTGCTGGCACTAGTCTTTCGGGTTGGTCAAATACTTTGTTCCCACGTACCGGTGGTAATTGTAGGAAGTCCCCAAACACACAGATATTGATTCCACCAAAAAGATTTTCGCTTGTTTTAAACGTGAGTCAACCATGCATAGCATTTCATACGGAACCATTGAAATCTCATCGATAAACAAAAACTCAATTTCTCGCCATTGTTGCCTCATCAGACGCAAGTAATTTCCGGTAAGAATAAGCATTTGTACTAATTTTCCATCTTTTTGCACTGGAAGTTTCAGTGTTGAATGCAGAGTTGCTCCTCCTACTAAACGTGCTGCCACTCCTGTTAACGCGCACACTTTTACAGCCTTTTTACTGTAACGTCGGTCAATCTGATTTTTAAGCAGATTAAACAAAAATGTTTTTCCAGTTCCTGCGTTTCCTGTTATAAACAGTCTTAGACGTTCGTCACTCCCATTTAATTGTTTTGAAATTTTCCTTGTTATGCGCGAAATTATAGCATGCTGTCCAATATTCATGGCTCTCTGGGCACTATAAAACTGGTCATCGGACATGCGTTGCTCCGGTATACCTTCATCGTCCTCTATTTCGTGCCATTCTTCTGCATTGAGTATTTCGAAATCATGTATTTGATTGAAAGCGTTTTCTAATTGTCTATCGCGTTGTCTATACATTTCGAGCCGTGTATTTGTATCTTTAAGATAAGATTCTCTTGCTAAGAAAGCTTGTTTCGCCGTATCATAGTTCGACAACAATTCACTCTCATCTCTGTAATAGACATACTGAACCAGTAAACTATAAAAGTAGTTTTCACTATCACTTGCTGCCACAAAGTAAGGCACTCGCACAACAGCTGGTGTATTTCTTATTATCATCTTACTATTATCTCTCAATTTGATTAACCGCCTTACGATCTGCTCTTCAGATTGATGTTGGTCGATGCTTTCTTCAGAATCATACTGCGATTTGACATAATACGGTTCGAATAACATTGCAAACTCAAGCAAGCACATATTTTCAAAGGTGTATCGAGAATGTTCAACAGGACGTTTTTCGTAGCGGTCGAAAATATTTCCATAGCATCCTGTCGCTTGCCCATTTTCATTAAATTTTAATACTTTATATCTTTGATATGGCTTTCTGGTATTCAAAAATATGCATTTTCTTGAACTTTATTTGATTTTTAAATGGCAAAGCCTGTACACACACTCACACGCTGAAACTTGCCTTTCTTTTAAGATACGCATACAAACTTTAAATAATTTGCGAGAAACGTCTGTTTCCTCCCGTCGAATCTGACGTATAGCTTGTGCTACGCTAGAATCAAGTTGGGTTGGCTCTGACTTTGATAAATACTTTGCAATGTAGAAAGCTATAGCTTCGTTTGAACCACAGGGTTGAATATCCATATTCCCCTGCCAGAGTTTCAAAAGAATATAATTATAATTATTTATCCATTTTTCTTCATTTCGTCTTTTGAGTACACATATTCTACCCCCATTTTGAACAAAATCATCAGAAGAATGAGCAACTATCCTGGTTTCGTTACATTCTTGTCTTGGAAATCCAAACCTACATATTGATGTGTTGGCATTTTTAAAGCAAGTATGCGTGTGTCGATGTACTTGCAATTTTCTAACCAGTTTGCGCATATCAGATGCTTCAGGAGGCATTTCGCAACTGCAAACATTATTAAGTGTACGTAACCCCTCGTCAGTATCAAACGGAGCGTGACCTTCCACCCATACTACCATATGGAGGTGCGGACTCCCTCGATTTTGAAATTCAATTCGCCACCAAAAATCGTTTACTGCTCCGCCGAAAACATCATTAGTACCGCGTATAAACTTCATCAAAGCATAAACTCGAACCATAAAATGACGACAGACTATAACTGGATACTGCTCGATTAGATGTTGTGTTGCTATTATATTCAACTCATCTGGATTGTCTTCTGGTCGACCATCTGCGATCAATAAGGCTTTGCGCATATCTGTCCAATTTATGTTGTTACAACTAAAAGTTACAAAGTAGGTAGGTGGGCCAATGCAACGAATCTGCGCTAGAAGTTCATTCATAGCCGTCCGCCAATACGCGGCTGCACCTCTTAAATTTCTTAAATAGAGGTGGATATCTTCAACTTTACCGTCCTGACCTTTAACTCTTTTGCAGCATGCGTTTATCGTAGACTTGACTTTATAAAATTCGAACATCGACAGCGCATAAAATAAGTAGTCGTTTCGTTGAAATCTTGTATCATTCCCCAATATCCTACATTGAAAGTAGTCAAGTGGAGTTATTTTGACAGGTCTGAGTTCCTTTAAGCCATTGACCCCATACGGAAATAAGTAAAACCACGAAAATTCTTCAGCTTTGCATTCATGAGCCTCGTTCACTATGTTGTCCTTTGTTTTTCTCTTGATTTGGTTGACGTTGTCTGATATTTCTAACTCTTCTTCTTCGGTTGGCTGGGTACTATCTATCGGAATCATTACAGATGTTTGTACGGGTATATATGTACTGGGTGAATTTGGCTCGTTAATATTTTGGTTAGAAAATTTACAAATATGATGAGTTGACTTGTCTTGCAAACCTTTCGAGTGTTGCAAAACTTCGGAAGTATTGTTAATATGCTTAGACTGTAATGAATTTAATTCTTCCTGATTTGTAAATTGTGTACTTTCGAGTTTGTCTATAACTTAGACGTCGATGAAGTTTAACGTAAATTGTCTATTCTGGCATCCTGTGGTTCGTTTACAAATGCGAATGAATTCTTGGAGATTATCACATTGTATTATGCAAGCTTTCCCATAGTTTTCGAAAGCATTGACGCCTTTTGGGCCACATGAGTGGGAATTTGTGAAATAATACTTATTTTCATAATGAAGTACACCAAAAGTGTAGGAATTGCATATTAAGGCACCTCCTTTATGACTCAGAAAAAGTGCTATGAGAGCGTCGTTCAATGTCATACCTATGCTGTTTCTGTTTTTAGAATCTTTTAAGTTTCCATACAAATTTGAGTTTTCTTCATACTCTATTGAAAATTTTTTGCCAAACATTGAAAAGTTGTTTTTTATCACATTCAAATGCCGTATTTCCAAAAAGCCTGTGTCATCTATAAGAGGCACCGTATTATTATTTTCTGATAGCCATCTTATTTCTGTGTAAAAGCATCACCTTCTAGCATATTTATATCAAGTATATTATTTGTCCATTTACAAGGATCTTGTATAGCTGCCCTTACAATATTTGCAAGGACCATGGTCAGGCATTGCATACCAGAAAATGTGCCAAAAACTTCTTTACTGCCCTGATGCCAGGACGCTCGCAAAATACGAGACATGCCGTTAATTGGCACAAACGCACAACTTGTAACAGGATCTCTAACTTCAGATTGTGAACATATTTTTTTGTTTGCTTGTTCGGATACGCGAATGAAATCCTGTACTTGAAATTGTGAATGGTGATCTATAACCACATCTTTGTACAATGGATTATGAATTATTAACCATTCCAAAGCTTCGTAGACTCTGGTTCGTGAGACAGAAAACTCATTTGTTTTGTTTAGATTTTCCAGACATTTGGAAACGATAACCATTCCTAGATCTCGTGTAGATCGAGGAAGCACATTAAGCAGACTTTCCGTCACCTCAAATATATCCAACGCAAAAAGAGTGGCTTGTCCTCTAAACCCGTATTGTCCAAACGCTCCGTCAAATTTTACTATTTTTGTGAATGGTATAATCCTCGAAAGCAGTCGTTGTTCGGGTTGCGTTAATCGTTTAATAACGTCGGGTTTATTACCTGGATCCATGTTATTAAAATATGCTTTTGAAGGTGGGGTATTCTTGTTACTGCTGAGGTGTTTTTTACAACGACGGCACAATAACAAGATTGTTTTGCATGCTAATTCTTCAGGTAAATATTTAGTGTTTTCCGTAATCAGTGCATGGTTTAAAACCTGATTCGGGTAGCATTTTTTCAGGCAGATGACACATACCCGATCACAGTGAGTATTTATAGACTTTAGAAATAGATCGATGCTGATATTGGTATTTGTTATAGACGGAGTAATTCTTTCTCTTTGGTGTAAGGATTGATACTTTTCAGGAGAATCAGTGGCTACTCGTAAATTATTTTCTAAAGATTATTGCTTTGTGGCAGTGTTTCAGTTGCTGGTATCTGTGAAACGCGTTCTCTTTCCTTGTTTAATATGATTACTCTGGGTTTATCTGTCACATTTGTTTGATCTTTCTTGCGTTTGTATTTAGCTTTTAATAATCTCTTCTTTCTTTGTGTAGTTGTTTCCTTTTTCATTTTGTATAGTACTCCGATAAACCTGTAATACAATAGTTATTTAAATCAGAGTTTGCATTCCTGACTGCAAAATAGCATAAGCAATACCTTTTTGCTTTTTAAAGCAAGCAGCTCTTGGTCATTTTCCATTCATTTGATATTGCTTACAGCGCTCTTACACGATGTGTGTATGTAAATGCTACTTTTTTGTATCTACTCGTATGTACCATATATTGGAACGTATCAGAAAAATAGCATTTACATATGAAAATACATATCGTGTAAGAGCGCTATTAGTGCTCATTTACACACGGCGATTTTTGCTGCGGCACGTCGACGTTTGCAGGAGAGAGCGTGACGAGGAAATGTGGCCATCAACGACGAAAATGCTCGCCAACATGCTCGCTGTCGTTTGCATGCACACTGCAAGCATCAACACAAAATGAGGTTGTTGTTTTTGTTTCCAATGCAATATTCGCAAACCACGCCACAAAGGACGACATGCTCACTGAAACTAAATTTTTTTTTTGATTTTTAGCGAACATGCCCATTAACTGCCCCACAAACGACGAACATGCACCGCAGCACGAGCATGCTCGCGCACATGTTCCTTGTGTGGGCACTGTAAATGAAACGAGCAACACCAAAAGGGAATATGAAAAATCGCTAGAAAAATTACTATTGCTGCAAGCAACTCCCTCAGCAACGCGCAGTACCTACATACATATGCACATATGTGTGTTTGTATGTACGTATATATGTACATATGTAAGCAAGCGTACTTTGACATATGTACATTGTACATATGTATCGTCTGGTGCTTAATTGATCTGTTATCTGTATCTCATCGCTTCTGGCAATCGTTCATCTTCATCAGCCAACAGTAGGAAGTTCTGTCACTCGTTTATTATTCGCATAACGATTTACAGATGCATTCCGGTGCAAGTAAGAGACCGGCGATATGGACAATAACGCAGCAAGGAAAAAAGCAAAAATGAGAATACGCCAAACTTACTACTTGCAGCAACAGCCAATTTTTCAAAAGTAGTTGCTTCGGCTGACTGTCTAAGCAAAAACCAACTGTGCTGTAAGCAAACGCAAATGATTTCATGGCTCTTTTCACTTTTGCTGTCTGCTTTCGCTGATTTAGTTTTCTTCAGTCGCAGCTAAGTAGTATCAAATGCATTGCAATATGCCATATCAAACCCTGATTTAAATCAAATCTGTTAACCATTGCAGGTACACAGAATGGAGACATTTATTTTGCACGTTTTCTGGTAACAATCGAAATAACAAACAATAAATAATATAGTATAAAAACTTACCCAATTATAAACTAACAAAATATGCTCTAGTACGGAACACACTCGGTACGTCAATTTAACTCACGCACATTGAAATGACACTTGAAATATTGTATTGTCTGTTCATGGCGAACCTCTCAATAATACTGAAAATGAAAAATGTTAAAAGGGGCGATTTGACACTTTCAATTTTTTACCGTTATACACGGTATTCCGTTTCACCAGAGAATGTTAATGTAATGAGAAGGAGCAAATGTTAATGTTAAATTTTTTTAGTACTACTAAATTCTGAAAGGTTTGAGATGCGGGAGTTCACCAAAATAAATATTTGATGCGAGAGTTCACCAAACTAAATTTTTTAACACAGAAAGAGATGAAATTTTTCACTTTTTTACTTTGCTCTTGCGATATACCGTTAGGCTAAAATGAAAATTGGCCATTTTTAGATTTTTTATAAGAAAAGCGGAGAAATGGTAAAAAAATACCAAAAATGTTATTTGGCTATTTTTAGATTTTGTCAAAAGTAGAAATGCGCCAAAATGTAAAAAAATGGGGAAGGGTAAAATGAAAGCAAATTAACTAAGGTCCAAAGTTGTCAAAAGAAAAAATCGTGTAAGCGCGCGGTTGTCGTTATTTGAAAAGTGTGTGTATGTATGTAAATATTAAATAAAAAATTTAATTAATTAAAAAAAATATATAATTGTACATTTGTGCCAAAGATGAGAGTTTCTGGCTTGGAACTCCTGGCATCCAGCCTTTTATCCATTTGTACCAAAATATGGATTTATAAAACCAAATAAGCAATTAATCATTACTTAATTTTTTTTTCGCTTAAAAATAATAATTAGTTATACGTTATTATTATTAAAAATTTCGGGATTTATTCCTTTTATTAAAGTGTCGCTACCTCAGAAAAGGACATTTTGAGTTTTTTGAATAATCATTACTCTTAAGTGAAAAAATAAAACTCTATAATTTTTATCTTTGAGCGAGAAAATGAAAATCTTAAAATAATCACTATTTTTTATAAAAAAAAAAATCGTTTAATAATAATTTTATTTTGAGTGGAAAAAACCCAAGTATTAATTATTAAATATATGAAATCTTTATTGGTTGAACTCGAAAAATAAAAAATCATTATAAATTCCAGTAGAAAATATGTCACTTATAACTTGTCGATTTTTTGGTTAAAATTTAAAAAATTATCCCTGTTTATAAATATGAACTGCACATTTTTATGATATAAAAAAATCAAATTAAATAAAATATAATAAGGTAAAATAAACTAATAAAATAAAATAAAATAATATAGAATAATTTAATTAAATAAAAATAAAAAATAAAATTAACTAACAATATAAAATAATCAAATTAAATTTGGTAAACTAATAAAATAAAATAATGAAATTAAATTAAACTAATAAAATAAAATTATCAAATTAAATTAAATAAACTAGTAAAATAAAATAAAACAAAATAAATTAATAAAATTAAATTAAATTAAATTAAAAAATAGTAATAAAATAAAATAACATTTAGTAAAATTATATTGAATAAACTTTTTAAATAAATAAACTCTTTTTTTTATTTCAGGATTTTTTAAATCCTATAATATAAGTTTTTTATATATTTTTACCTGTTCTTTTTACGTAATTTCAAATTTTAAAATGGTTTATTAGCACTTTTTTCATATTATTATAGTGAGTTTAATTCTTTTTATTATATACATAACATACCTATGATTAAATAAAGGCATATCAATAAAAAAAATTTATAAAAGCAAACTTGATTTTTGATAAAATTTTGATAGGTTTTGGTAGGTTTTTCAGGTCAATTTCGTGTGTTCGTATAAGCAAAAATTACAAGTACGCACATATATCCTTTGGTACGTAGATGTAGATATGTCAACGAAAAAGAAAGAATTTTTGAATTCATACTTGCGTTTTGAAGCCTACATCTAGCTTGTAAGATGACTGACATTCAAGATGTGCTGTTGCGTAGTTGGTAGAGGCGAAGCGATGATGATGCTTTACCGATACAGTCTGGGTTCGAGTCCGGCTAGATGCGGTGGTTTTTTTTTTATATATTTATAAAATGAAATAAAATAATAATTTGTGATCCAAAATTGATTTTTTGGCTTTTCTGCGGATTGTGAAAAAATTCTAGACAAGGCGGGGGAAACGAAAGTGAAGGGATTCTGCGCACTTGTCGGCATTGTTGCCCGTTTTCTGTAACGCGCAGAAAAAATATTTTCTTTAGACAACTGAAGTGAGCAAAGGGAAGGGGGATTTTGTACACTGTTGAGACTTTTCCGATCGGCGCGGTGGTTGACAAAATTTGAGATTTTTAGATTTTGTCAACGCCGCGACGAAAACCAACTTGTGGACGGCTCATGTTTATAGCGGGGCAAGTGTGCGAGGTGCGCGCGAGTTTATGAATGGAAGTTTTTGCTTTTATGAATGAATTTCTTGCTCGATAGAAGCGGGAGTTCGGGGAAAAGTAAACGTGGCGTCTGTATGTTTCTAGTTGTAGCATTTGTATGTATGTGCAGAAGTATTTCGTTTTGATGTTTGTAGATTTTTGTTTAGTGATTAGAAGTGATTAATTATTTATGATTATGTGCATTTGCACACATATGCACGCATGCGCGTTGTTAATATGTACATACATAGGTACTTATGCATGGGCGTTTGTATGTATACATTTTTATTTTTCAATCATATGTATTTTAATTTTGAATTTTATTTGTTCATAATTACTTGTCGAAATATCTGCCACTTATAATTTTTTTTCTTCTGTTTTTAAATAAAACAATATATATCAGCAATTATTCAGCTTTATAATTAATCAGTTTTCTGATTAATAAAATTAATTAGATTCTGATTAATAACATATAAATAATCGATAAATTATTAACTTTGATTAATCAAACATTATTATTCTGTGATGAATTAAATAATCATGTTTCTATTAATCAGCTTTTTCTTTCAATTGATTTACTGCACATCCCTATTACATATATGATATGGGCGATTCCACCGTCACGGGTGCGACATTTGTACAGAAAAAATCTCATTTCTTGTTAAATTTAATTATAAAGTACTAAAAAATTGTACATATGGTTAAAGCTACACCTAATCGACTATTGTATGAGTTATTACAAAATACGAAAAAAATTCCAGCTTACTTTTATATGAAAAAAATCTGAGTCATTTCTTCTGTCTCGGGTGGGGCAAGAAAAAAAGAACCTGCTTTTTGGAGCAGATATATTTTACGGAAACTGCGAATTTCTTTCACTTTTCTGTGTGAACTTGATGTCTTATAATAAAACAAAGAACCACGAATACAAACAAAGCAAAAACTACAACAAAAATTATTGCTTTATTATAAAAAAAATACGAAATTCCTCCGTCACGGGTGGGACAACGTTTGTCACAGGTGGGACACGAACGAATTTTTATATGAAAGGGATCTTTTAGTCCATAGATAGATTAAGCACTCGCCTAATTTAATATTTAGGGCTATTTTACAAAAAGCAGATGAGTTCTGCTATATATTTTTTTATTTTAAAGGACAGTCCTTTATTTTAACCCCGTGTCCTTTATAATTTTTTTCAAAATAAAGGACGCCTTTTGTCCTTTATTTCTTAAACTGTCCTTTAAATCAGCTCTGCATTTTGCAGAGGTAAATTTTTAAACACAGAATATGAAAAATAAAAATGTTCCTTATAAAATATAATGAAAACTTTCGCCAGTTTATTTCGCAGCCCACTTCTATTTAATCGGTAATCTTTGCACAATCTATAAAGCACAGGGAAAGTTGTGCCCAGGATCGTGTTGCACGCTGAGTTTCCAGTTCCACTGAAAGAGAACAATAAACCCCCTGCTGCACAGTGGTTCTAAACTGGCATTTAGTGTTGGTAATTCACTGGAGCCTTCATTTTTTCACTTAATTTGATAATTTTTTTTTTTTATTAAAGATTTGCAAAAGACCAGTTGAGCCTGATTTGTGAATTTTTATTTGATTATATTAATTTTTTTTTAGTTTTTTTAGTGCCAAATGCAGAAAAAGTGGCAATTTAGAAGAAAATGTATTCTCTGTTCCAGTTAATAAATGTTACATAACAAACACTAGTTAAAAACATTTGTATAGTTCCCCAAAACCAAAAACTTACAAATAAATGTTTGAAATGTTATAAAAAAAAGGTTCACAAAAATACATTTTTTTGGTTTTTAGTAAAAATTTTTTAAAAAATGAAGACTGCGGTGAATTATGAACATTAAATCCCAATTTCGAACCACTGCGTGCTGAATTCGGCGTGCAGTATGAATTATGGTAAATGCATTTTGGCAGCAAAGGATGGCGGAGTCTTTGAAAAGGATTTGGCTTAATTTTTCGGAATCGGTTAATTAACTGGTAAATATTTGATTGAAATCACGATATGGGTAAGGTACTTTTATCATACAAGTTGTATGTACGTATTCCCGAATAATTAAAAAAAAAGTCCTTTATTTTACATTGGTTAATATGGTCACCGTACATATGTAGCTATAAATATTTTCATTGAATGATGGATTTGCATATGCAAAAATACTTAGTATATACGTACTAATGTCCATTTCGCTAGCTTAGATTGAAAAGTTTCCAAGTCCACTTTTTATGAAAACTCATATTTTGATACAGGAGGCTAGAGAAATTAAAAATGTATTGTATCGAAAAGGATGGAGGTATTTCGTATTATTTATTCTCGTTTAAATTCAATGAAAGGAAAATTTTCAAAAAGTCCAAAAGAAGCACCGAAAATCCGATAAGGCCAAAATATATATCATGAAATCTTTGAATAAAGTTCGAATCCCTATATGGAGTTTTAATTTCCTTTAAACAGCCAAAATGTTGTATTCAAAGTTTTGCGAAATGCTTGAAGAAATTGGCTATAAGAATTTTTTTGTTTCCTCTCCTGTAACATTTCTAAAATAGGACTCAGCAACTTTTCACTCTAAGCTAGCGATATATGTTTTAATAAACAACAAAAAAAGTAGAATTTAATAAATAAAAAAATACACCCCTTTCCACTGGTTTTTGAATCAGCGCAACAAATTGGCAAAAAGCAAGCTCCGTTTAGCAACATGCACCACAGCACACATAAGCTGACGGCGTAAATTTGCAAATATGTATCACCAACGGCAGCTAATTTTTCTAAATTTGCCACAAATCTCTCACTTCACCATAGAATATGGTAGTTAAAATTGGCGTGGCGAACTCCTTGATCTCAGTGGTGAACTCCCGCATCTCAGATCTTCTAATTAGTACTTGAAAAAATTTTACTTAACATTTGCGCCTTCTCATTACATTAACATTCTCTGATATGATGCCTATAACGAGGTTCATATCTAGACTACGTTGATATCTAGAATTGCCATAAATAGCTTTGCTCTGGTTTTACGTTCTTTGGCAAATTAC
>NW_023458631.1:21458-28139 GCF_013731165.1 Rhagoletis pomonella | reverse complement strand
TATATAAGGAAATTTTGAAAGTTAGGGGGGGGCTCGAGCACCCCCCTGCCCCTGCCTGGCCACGCCCATGCCCAGGCATATATGTATGTATGTATGAACACATGTTCAAAGATGTTTGAACATATTGCCTAGGGCAAAAAATACCCTGCAGTACTGCTGGAGTCAATCGATGCTTTTGAACCGCTACTGCACCGACTCCTAGGTAAGTAGCTACTCTATTAACACGTGGTAGTGCACATGGTAGTGCATAGTCGAACCAGAATAGCGAAAAACTACGACAGAGGGCGCCCATAAATCACGCAAGTGACTACTTTAGTAACTCTCGGTAGTGCAGAGAGAGCCGATGGTGACTACCGCCTAGGACATTTCCTTGTAAAAGTAATCGATGAAATACACTGCAAGTAGTCGGTCGGTAATTGACGGTGTTTATCAGGTAGCTACCGATTCAGCAGTCCTGTAGTCACTCCCCCGTACTGCAGGGTATGGTTACAATCAAGGTGTATTAAACAAGGTGAGATTGACAATTCAGTTCAGTTTAAGGTACTATTATGTCAAAAAGTATAAACAAACGAATTAACCCTTAGTTTTGCATGTATCTTCCCTGCAGTACGGGGAGTAACTACAGGACTGCTGAATCGGTAGTTACTTAATAAACACCGTCAATTACCGACCGACTACTTGCAGTGTATTTCATCGATTACTTTTACAAGGCAATGTCCTAGGCGGTAGTCACCATTGGCTCTCTCTGCACTACCGGGAGTTACTAAAGTAGTCACTTGCGTGATTTATGTGCGCCCTTTGTCGTAGTTTTTCGCTATTCTGCTTACGACTGGTTCGACTCTGCACTACCATGTGCACTACTACGGGTTAATAGAGTAGCTAGTTACCTAGGAGTCGGCGCAGTAGCGGTTCCAAAGTAGCGATTGACTCCAGCAGTACTGGAGGGTTGTTAGCACTGATGCCTTAGGCTTTTATTTCGATTACAGTTTTGTTTTACTTACATTACCTGGAATATATATATTTTATCAATAAAATAAAACAAATTGTTTATAAAATAGTTTTAGCAATTTTCATGTTTTTAATTGGCCAAGTTTTATGCTTTTGTGCGTTTATTTTTATATTTAAATTTTTTTATCCTAAACATTATTCTTATAAAAGTAGGATTTTACATTTGATTCCAATTTTATATGTCAGCTTAACTCTAACAATTTTGAAATTTAATTTTTTTTTCGTGCGAAATAGTTTTCCATCAAAGACTTTGCTTCGAGCAGTTTTAAATTAAGCTCTTCCATACTTGCTTGCAGGGTTTTAATTATTTCGGTAAGAAGAAATATTTCTGTTCTCAACGTGCAGTCTAAAGAGTCGCCTGTTTGAGTTTGGACATCAACAAATAATGTATCGTGATTGCGTTCTAAATCCTCACTTGTTTCAGTTATTTCGTATGGCATTGGGACTGCGCCCATTGAAAGTGCTTGATACGGACGGACAACTAATGACATCACTTTCCTTGAAGTGGTTTTCACAAACGCGAGATGAATCACGTAGTACAACACCACAGCTTTCTTCCCATCGCTGCCGTCTTAATTCGCAACTAGGTGGTTTAAAACATCGCACTATTTTCGTGTCCTGACTTCTATTGCATACAGCGCATCGTTCAAAAGTTTTGCTCCGTTTCATCTTGGTTTCCTTACATTAAATATTTAAGAAAAGTCGAACGTACATATTTACTTATTACCAAACTTTAAATGTGCTTACTTGCTCTCCTCGGCGGTTTATCTCTTAACAATTTCACGTTTATTAAGAAAATTTGTTGCTTGAAAAATTTGTGTGTAACTTTTTTTAAACAAATTCAAATTTGAAAAAAAAATATTCAAATGGGTTAAGAATTCATTTCAGTTTGACATTATAGCCTGCTTCTTATGAGAGCAATGTTAAAATCATCACACTTTGTTGAATACATTTTTTTTACAATTACATTTCCTGATAGTTTTGATTTTGCATTGCCTTCTACTTAAATGGAATGTATATTTTTATACCCGAGCGCACTTGTGCAAAAGGGAATTATAACTTTGTTCACATAACTGTTGTTTGTAACAGGCAAAACGAATGGCGATAG
Organism: Rhagoletis pomonella; assembly: GCF_013731165.1. NCBI lineage: Eukaryota > Metazoa > Arthropoda > Insecta > Diptera > Tephritidae > Rhagoletis > Rhagoletis pomonella. The sequence continues at coordinate 26,023 of NW_023458631.1, read as the reverse complement.
ATATAGACAAATGTATACATAAATGATCAGAATGAAAAGAGAAATCGATTAAGCGGTGACTGTCTGTCCGTCTGTGCACACGATAACTCGAGTAAAAATTGAGATATCTTAACGAAACTTTGTACGTGCACTTCTTTCGGGCGTAGGACGGATGGTTTGAAAATGGGCAAAATCGGACAATAACCACGCCTACCTCCCATATAACGGTAATTTTCAGAAATACGAAAACTGCGATATTTTAGTAACTACTGAAGATTACTCACTCAAACTTGATATTACAATAATTTTCAGACGAAAAATAAGAATATTAAAAATTTTTGGAAAATGAGCGTAGCCACGCCCACTTATGGTTACATGTGTATATCTTGGTAACCGCTACACCAATTTCTTCCAAACTATGCTACAGCATACCAAATGACCGAAAATTTTTAAAATCGGACAATAACCACTCCACAACCCATATTACGGTAATTTGGAGAAATACGAAATTTTCGATAAATCAGTTAATATTAAAACTAATTTATTCAAAATGTATGCTTGCAACAATTCTTTACCAAGAAATACGTTTGTGATAAACTTATGATCATATATATTAGGGTGTCCGTTATTTCCCAAGTTGATTTTTATTTCGCTGCCGCCCCCGAAGTTTTAGTTTTTGTCCTAAAAAAATTATACAATCTAAATAAGCTCTTAATTTTCAATTTAAATCATGCCAAAATCATGTTACTTTTCCCTTTTGAATAACATGGGATTTTTTTACTTTTTGCATTTAATTTTTTATCTCCAAAATAAATGGACCTCTAACTTTGGCAAAGACATAGGGCTGGTTTCTCTAACTCAACTTAACTTAGTTTAGTCACTTTTCGGACTTAAGTCAAAAGTTAGCCTACGTTTTACACAGCTTATTCTTGAGTAAGTCAAGAAATTTGTCTTAACTAAGTTAAGTTGAGTTGGAGAAACCAGCCCATATTCTAATACAAAATTTTACGCTCTACAAAAAAAGAAACGTGATTAAAAAAGAAAAAAAAAATTAATAATACATCGTAATATTGGTTGTAATGCATAGTTTCCGTTATTGTCGTTATTGTATGACAATTTTCATGAGTTCAATGATTATATTACAGAAAAATTCAATAAAACTGAAATAATTATGATTATAAGCTATGTGCATAAATTTAACCGCGTATAACTTTTTAAGGAATGTTTTTATCGAAAAACCCAATGAGATCTTTTTTGTAGAGCGCAAAATTTTGTATAAGAATATGTCTATGTTAAAGTTAGGGGTCCATGTATTTTGGAGATAAATAATTAAATGCAAAAAGTAAAAAAATCCCATATTATTTAAATTGGAAAAGTAACATGATTTTGGCACGATTTAAATTGAAAATTAAGAGCTTATTTAGACTGGATAATTTTTTTTAGGACAAAAACTAAAACTTCAGGGGGCGGCAGCGAAAAAAAAATCAACTTGGGAAATAACGGACACCCTAATATATATGTATCTCGGTAATCGTTCCACCAATTTGTACCAAACTCGGTATGTTATTGTGCTTGCCACATAAAATCAAAGCGTTGAGAATTATTGAAATCGGACTAAAATTGAGGCGGCTTTTCATATAACTGTAATTTTCAGAAATGCTTGAAACTTCAATATTTCGAAATTTAAGGACGCTAATTCACTCACACCCCGGCTTACCATGTAGCGGTAGCTTTAGGAAAGGTGAAAATCCTATATCACAGCGTACGACAGTGCGCGCGAGTGACGAAAGCAGCCACAGTAGCACGCTGAAATGACTCGCTTATATACACACAAGATTTGGAAGTTTTTATCCAGACGTCCAATCGACATGTTTGATATCGTTGGAAAGGTCTTGCAGAGTGTGTCCATAAAGTGTATTCAAGCCTCATTAACGATTAACCGGATTCTTAAAAATTAGGCTAAAGTGTTGCGAAACAAAAAAATGTTTTTTTTTGCTTTTACCGGTTTAAGGGGGCATGTGGGTACACATGCTGGCTTATGCCGATGACATCGACATCATCGGTAACAAAAACCGCGAAGTCTGTTATGCCTTTTCCAAGTTGGATAAGGAAGCAAAGCGAATGGGTCTGGTGGTAAACGAGGACAAGACGAAGTATCTCCTGTCATCAAACAAACAGTCAGCACATTCGCGCCTTGGCACCCACGTCACTGTTGACAGTTACAATTTCGAGAAAGTAGAGAATTTCGTTTACTTGGGAACCAGCATTAACACCGATAATAATGTCAGCATTGAAATCCAACGTAGAATCACTCTTGCCAACAAGTGCTACTTTGGACTGAGTAGGCAATTCAGGAGTAAAGTCCTCTCTCGACGTACGAAAACCACGCTCTATAAGTCACTCATCATGCCCGTGCTGGTATATGGCGCAGAAGCATGGACAATGACAACATCCGATGAGGCGGCTCTTGGAGTGTTTGAGAGAAAGATTTTGCGGAAGATTTACGGGCCTTTACGCGTTGGCGACGGCGAGTACCGCAGACGATGGAACGATGAGCTGTATGAGCTTTACAACGATATGGACATAGTGCAGCGAATTAAAATACAGCGGCTCCGCTGGCTTGGCCATGTCGTTCGAATGGACACCGACGCTCCAGCTCTGAAAGTATTCAACTCGGAACCCGCTGGTGGTAGCAGAGGAAGAGGGAGGCCCCCACTGCGATGGAAAGATCAGGTGGAGAAGGACTTGGCTTCACTTGGCGTTTCCAATTGGCGTCAGTTGGCACAGAGGAGAAACGACTGGCGTGCTTTGCTGAACTCGGCCAAAATCGCTTAGGCGGTTACAGCGCCAAAAAAGAAGAAGAAGAAGAGTGGGTACACCGAACATATTTAGTGTTATTCTATAGGCCAATACCTATCAAACGATACCTTATGTATTAAGTTCCGGCTACTAGTTAAAAAGTTATAGAGGTAAATGTGTTTTGGTTCGTGTCTCCACTACGAGATGCTTTGGTATGTATGTATGTGGCGTCTGTACGTACCTTCGTTTAATTTTTTTAAACTTTCAGGAATTAAAGTATAAAAAAACTAATAAGGTTCTGTTCCAGGATGTTTTGATTCGTATGCCTTTGTGGGCGTGGCTGCTGCCTGATATTCGATAAAAGGCAATTTTTAATCTACCACTGAGACCGCACTCCTCAGTCTATGTCATTGATGCGGATATCAGTAGAAGGGTCTTCAAACAAGCTACCTAACGCTATCTTTTGTGTTTATAAAATATAAACACGTCATAACGTTATTGCCTGAAAACTAAAAATCGGGCTGCTGAAAATATACATTTCGGGCATTTTCTCAAAAATTGGTAGGCCGATTTTATTCAGAGTTTCCACAAATCTAGCCCAAAACCTTAGCTTTTATCTGGTAAACAGCTTAGAGATATGTTGTGCTTGTGGAGTTTGTTGTGGAGATATTGCGATTTAAATTGAAAAAATGTCGCTATAAAAAGGCTCAAATGGTTAAAAATTAACATATCCGTCTAACTTGGTTACTTTAAGATGTAAAATTAATTTACCCAGTTCCCCGAAAAAAATGCCTATTCCCCGATTGCCACTTAAACCGAAATTCCCTGCAAAGCGGGGAATTTCCCGCGAGTTGACAAGTTGAAGAATGCAGCTGTGCTAATCACTTCGTACATGTCGTAGAAACCACAATTTGTGTATATTTTAGAGTTTTTTTCAGTCATATGCCGAAATGGTAACATTTTTCCCCATTTTAATTGCAGGTATGTACACAGTATTTAACTATGCTATATGGGTTTATCACCCGCACAATATTACCTACAGTTGTACATAAATATGTATGTATAAATGCATTTAGTTCACCCAATGTGCCGCTACTACTTACATACATATGTATGTATTGCTCAGTGGGAGCAAAACTACTTGAGAACAAGTAAGAAAGTCTAAGTTCGGGCGGAGCCGAACATTAAATACCCGGCGCAAGTATTAAATATATGTTTTTTCACCCTTCCGAAAACTTCCGCTAGATGGTAAGCCGAGGTGTATCAATTTTGAGTAAATTAGCGTCCTTCAATTTCGAAATATTGAAGTTTCAAGCATTTCTTAAATTTACCGTTATATGAGAATCGGCCGTTATTTTAGTCCGATTTCAATAATTTTCAACGTTTTGCTTACACGTGGCAAGTACAATAACCATACCGAGTTTGGTACAAATTGGTAGAACGGTTACCGATATACTTATATGTGATCATAAGTGGGCGGTGCCACGCCCATTTTCAAAAATTTTACCATAAACGTATTTCTTGGTAAAGAATTGTTGCAAGCATCAATTTTGAATAAATTAGCTTCAATATTTAATGATTTATCGAAGATTTTGTATTTCTCTAAATTACCGTAATATGGGATGTGGGCGTTGTTATTGTCCGATTTTAAAAAGTTTCGGCGGTTTTTTATGCTGTACCAAGGCCAACAACTGTGCCAAGTTTGGAAGAAATTGGTGCAGCGGTTACCAAGATATACACATGTAACCATAAGTGGGCGTGGCTACGCGCATTTTCCAAAAATTTAT
>NW_023458631.1:19195-21358 GCF_013731165.1 Rhagoletis pomonella | reverse complement strand
TATTAGAATATGTCTTTGCCAAAGTTAGAGGTCCATTTATTTTGGAGATAAAAAATTAATGCAAAAAGTAAAAAAATCCCATGTTATTTAAAAGGGAAAAGTAACATGATTTTGGCACGATTTAAATTGAAAATTAAGAGCTTATTTAGATTGTATAATTTTTTTAGGACAAAAACTAAAACTTCAGGGGGCGGCAGCGAAAAAAAAATCAACTTGGGAAATAACGGACACCCTAATATATATGCATCTCGGTAACCGTTCCACCAATTTGTACCAAACTCGGTATGTTATTGTGCCGCGTTGTGAAAGCGTTGAGAATTATTGAAATCGGACTAAAATTGAGGCGGCTTTTCATATAACTGTAATTTTCAGAAATGCTTGAAACTTCAATATTTCGAAATTTAAGGACGCTAATTCACTCAAAATTGATACACCCCGGCTTACCATGTAGCGGTAGCTTTAGGAAAGGTCAAAATCCGATATCACAGCGCACGACAGTGCGCGCGAGTGACGAAAGCAGCCACAGTAGCACGCTGAAATGACTCGCTTATATATACACAAGATTTGGAAGTTTTTATCCAGACGTCCAATCGACATGTTTGATATCGTTGGAAAGGTCTTGCAGAGTGTGTCCATAAAGTGTATTCAAGCTTCATGAACGATTAACCGGATTCTTAAAAATTAGGCTAAAGTGTTGCGAAACAAAAAAATGTTTTTTTTTTGCTTTTACCGGTTTCAGGGGGCATGTGGGTACACCGAACATATTTAGTGTTATTCTATAGGCCAATACCTTTCAAACGATACCTTATGTATTAAGTTCCGGCTACTAGTTGGAAAGTTATAGAGGTAAATGTGTTTTGGTTCGTGTCTCCACTACGAGATGATTTGGTATGTATGTATGTGGCGTCTGTACGTACCTTCGTTTAATTTTTTTTAAACTTTCAGGAATTAAAGTATAAAAAAAACTAATAAGGTTTTGTTCCAGGATGTTTTGATTCGTATGCCTTTGTGGGCGTGGCTGCTGCCTGAAATTCGATAAAAGGCAATTTTTTAATCTACCACTGAGGCCGCACTCCTCAGTCTATGTCATTGATGCGGATATCAGTAGAAGGGTCTTCAAACAAGCTACCTAACGCTATCTTTTGTGTTTATAAAATATAAACATGTCATAACGTTATTGCCTGAAAACTAAAAATCGGGCTGCTGAAAATATACATTTAGGGCATTTTCTCAAAAACTGGTACGCCGATTTTATTCAGAGTTTCCACAAATCTAGCCCAAAACCTTAGCTTTTATCTGGTAAACAGCTTAGAGATATATTGTGCTTGTGGAGCTTGTTGTGGAGATATTGCGATTTAAATTGAAAAAATGTCGCTATAAAAAGGGTCAAATGGTTAAAAATTAACATATCCGTCTAACTTGGTTACTTTAAGATGTAAAATTAATATACCCAGTTCCCCGAAAAAAATGCCTATTCCCCGATTGCCACTTAAACCGAAATTCCCGGCAAATCGGGGAATTTCCCGCGAGTTGACAAGTTGAAGAATGCAGCTGTGCTAATCACTCCGTACATGTCGTGGAAACCACAATTTGTGTATATTTTAGAGTTTTTTTCAGTCATATGCATAACATTTTTCCCCATTTTAATTGCAGGTATGTACACAGTATTTAACTATGCTATATGGGTTTATCACCCGCACTTAACCTACCTGGGAAGACGCGTACAAATTACCTACAGTTGTACATAAATATGTATGTATGAATGCATTTAGTTCACCCAATGTGCCGCTACTACTTACATACATATGTATAAATTGCCACTGAGAAAACTACTTGAGAAAAAAGCATTAGTTTAATAGCACGAGTGCAACACCGTACACGTGATAGAAGTAAAACTTCAGCACATGTGTGCGCCCCACACCCGGTAGAATTCTTAACAAAAATAAACTACGAGACAATCAGACGAATACAGTAGTTTATTGTATCCAAAGTTGGTACCAAGTTGATAAGTTTTTATCATTTCTCATAATTTTTTATTTTTAATTTTTTCGAATACTTTATTCGCTTTATTCCGTATACGAAAAATTATATTGTATTATATTAATTGATATCAAATAAAACACCTCTTTGAGGTAAAATTTTCGAGTGACGAAAACTGAACTA
>NW_023458631.1:17789-19095 GCF_013731165.1 Rhagoletis pomonella | reverse complement strand
CTCCAAAATAAATGGACCTCTAACTTTGGCAAAGACATATTCTAATACAAAATTTTACGCTCTACAAAAAAGGTCTCTTTGGTTTTTTCGATAAAAATATTCCTTAAAAAGTTATACGCGGTTAAAGTTATGCACATAGCTTCTAATCATAATTATTTCAGTTTTATTGAATTTTTCTGTAATATAATCATTGAACTCATGAAAATTGTCATACAATTTTCTTGAACAATCTTTAGAATGACAATAACGGAAACAATGCATTACAACTAATATTACGATGTATTATGAAAATTAAGAGCTTATTTAGATTGTATAATTTGTTTAGGACAAAAACCAAAACTTCAGGTGGCGGCAGCGAAAAAAAATCAACTTGGGAAATAACGGACACCCTAATATATATGATCATAAGTTTATCATAAACGTATTTCTTGGTAAAGAATTGTTGCAAGCATACATTTTGAATAAATTAGTTTTAATATTTACTGATTTATCGAAAATTTCGTATTTCTCCAAATTACCGTTATATGGGATGTGGACGTGGTTATTGTCCGATTTTAAAAATTTTCGGTCATTTGGTATGCTGTAGCATAGTTTGGAAGAAATTGGTGTAGCGGTTACCAAGATATACACATGTAACCATAAGTGGGCGTGGCTACGCTCATTTTCCAAAAATTTGTAATATTCTTATGTTTCGTTTGAAAATTTTTGTAATATCAAGTTTGAGTGAATAATCTTCAGTAGTTACTAAAATATCGCAGTTTTCGTATTTCTGAAAATTACCGTTATATGGGAGGTAGGCGTGGTTATTGTCCGATTTTGCCCATTTTCAAACCATCCGTCCTACGCCCCAAAGAAGTGCACGTACAAAGTTTCGTTAAGATATCTCAATTTTTACTTGAGTTATCGTGTGCACAAACGGACAGACAGTCACAGCTTAATCGATTTCTCTTTTCATTTTGATCATTTATGTATACATTTGTCTATATCTATCGCGATTCGTTTTGCCTGTTACAAACAACCGTTATGTGAACAAAGTTATAATACCCTTTTGCACAAGTGCGCTCGGGTATAAAAATATACAGTCCATTTAAATAGAAGGCAATGCAAAATCAAAACTATCAGGAAATGTAATTGTAACCATATTTTTTGCCCTCGGCAATATGTTCAAACATCTTTGAACATGTGTTCATACATACATATATGCCTGGGTAATAAACATTTGTATTCTTTTGAATATACAGAGGAAATATAAAAAAATTTACGCTTGTACCAATACACACATACAGTCCCTAATTCACACTTAGGC
>NW_023458631.1:11839-17689 GCF_013731165.1 Rhagoletis pomonella | reverse complement strand
TGTGAATTAGGGACTGTATGTGTGTATTGGTACAAGCGTACATTTTTTTATATTTTCTCTGTATATTCAAAAGAATACAAATGTTTATTACCCAGGCATATATGTATGTATGTATGAACACATGTTCAAAGATGTTTGAACATATTGCCGAGGGCAAAAAATATGGTTACAATTACATTTCCTGATAGTTTTGATTTTGCATTGCCTTCTATTTAAATGGACTGTATATTTTTATACCCGAGCGCACTTGTGCAAAAGGGTATTATAACTTTGTTCACATAACGGTTGTTTGTAACAGGCAAAACGAATCGCGATAGATTAAGACAAATGTATACATAAATGATCAGAATGAAAAGAGAAATCGATTAAGCGGTGACTGTCTGTCCGTCCGTCTGTCCGTCTGTGCAAACGATAACTCGATTAAAAATTGAGATATCTTAACGAAACTTTGTACGTGCACTTCTTTCGGGCGTAGGACAGATGGTATTGAAAATGGGAAAAATCGGACAATAACCACGCCTACCTCCCATATAACGGTAATTTTCAGAAATACGAAAACTGCGATACTTTAGTAACTACCGAAGATTATTCACTCAAACTTGATATTACAATAATTTTCAAACGAAAAATAAGAATATTACAAATTTTTGGAAAATGAGCGTGGCCCCGCCCACTTATGGTTACATGTGTATATCTTGGTAACCGCTACACCAATTTCTTCCAAACTATGCTACAGCATACCAAATGACCGAAAATTTTTAAAATCGGACAATAACCACGTCCACATCCCATATAACGGTAATTTGGAGAAATACGAAATTTTCGATAATTCAGTAAATATTAAAACTAATTTATTCAAAATGTATACTTGCAACAATTCTTTACCAAGAAATACGTTTATGATAAACTTATGATCATATATATTAGGGTGTCCGTTATTTCCCAAGTTGATTTTTTTTCGCTGCCGCCCCCTGAAGTTTTAGTTTTTGTCCTAAAAAAAATTATACAATCTAAATAAGCTCTTAATTTTCAATTTAAATCGTGCCAAAATCATGTTACTTTTCCCTTTTAAATAGCATGGGATTTTTTTATGTTTTGCATTTAATTTTTTATCTCCAAAATAAATGGACCTCTAACTTTGGCAAAGACATATTCTAATACAAAATTTTATGCTCTACAAAAAAGGTCTCAATGGTTTTTTCGATAAAAATATTCCTTAAAAAGTTATACGCGGTTAAAGTTATGCACATAGCTTATAATCATAATTATTTCAGTTTTATTGAATATTTCTGTAATATAATCATTCAACTCATGAAAATTGTCATACAATTTTCTTGAACAATCTTTTTAATGACAATAACGGAAACAATGCATTACAACTAATATTACGATGTATTATTAATTTTTTTTTCTTTTTTAATCACGTTTCTTTGTTAAGCAGCTTTTTGTAGCGTTAGGGTAAGTATCCTTGTATTCACGTACAACTTGCATTAAATAATGTTTTTGGTCTTCTTTAGCAGTCTAAATATTGATGTAATCTTGAGTCAACTGAACTGCTCTTTCAGCTACATCATTAATAACTTGAAGATTATTTACAACATTCAAACCTTCTAAGTAATCATCATTAGTTGACCATTTTTCAACATCACACTCTAAAAAATTTTTGTTTATGTTGAATCGATTAAAAAATTTACTCGAATTAGAATTAATAAAATAGTAAATATTAAAATTAAATTAAATTAATAATACATCGTAATATTAGTTGTAATGCATTGTTTCCGTTATTGTCACTGAAAAGATTGTTCAATAAAATTTTATGACAATTTTCACGAGTTCAATGATTATATTACAGAAAAATTCAATAAAACTGAAATAATTATGATTATAAGCTATGTGCATAAATTTAACCGCGTATAACTTTTTAAGGAATGTTTGTATCGAAAAACCCAATGAGACCTTTTTTGTAGAGCGCAAAATTTTGTATTAGAATGTGTCTTTGTCAAAGTTAGAGGTCCATGTATATTGGAGATAAATAATTATGTGCAAAAAGTAAAAAAATCCCATATTATTTAAATGGTAAAAGTAACATGGTTTTGGCACGATTTAAATTGAAAATTAAGAGCTTACTTAGATTGGATAATTTTTTTTAGGACAAAAACTAAAACTTCAGGGGGCGGCAGCGAATAAAAAATCAACTTCGGAAATAACGGACACCGTAATATATATTTCTCTCGGTAACCGTTCCACCAATTTGTACCAAACTCGGTATGTTATTGTGCTTGCCACATAAAAGGAAAGCGTTGAGAATTATTGAAATCGGACTAAAATTGAGGCGGCTTTTCATATAACTGTAATTTTCAGAAATGCTTGAAACTGCAATATTTCGAAATTTAAGGACGCTAATTCACTCACAATTGATACACCCCGGAGGATGGTTCCGTGCGCAGAACTGGGAGTGGCCAGAAGCGATTCTTGTGCGTACGGTTCAAATCGTAGCTCACAACGTCCGGATATTTATATCCACGTATCCTCTGGGTAGCAACCAAACACCCGTTTGGGAGCGAGCTAAAGTGAGAAGGCGTAAAACTTCGCGTGCGCTGGGTTTGGGTCCCGCCACGTTAAAACCCCGCCCAATGAAAAGAAGCAAACAGCCTGGGATGAGACCCCCTTTTTCTGATGACGACCACGTCAAACGTATAAAGGACTATGATTTAAGGGTATGCACCTGGAATATCCGGACCCTTAATGGGGAAGGTGCCTCTGCCCGGCTGGTTGATGTCCTCGGGAAGACAAAGGCTGACATCACCGCCATCCAAGAAATGCGATGGACGGGGCAAGGTAAAGTAAGCGTGAAGCCTTGCGACGTCTACTACAGTTGCCACGTAAAGGAGCGCAAATTCGGTGTTGGATTCGTGGTAGGAGAGAGACTCCGTCGCCGAGTACTGGCGTTCACCCCGGTGGACGAACGTCTAGCCACAATCCGCATCAAAGCTAGATTCTTCAACATCTCGCTCATCTGCGCCCATGCCCCGACGGAAGAGAAGGATGAGGCGTCCAAGGATCTCTTCTATGAGCGCTTGGAACGTACATATGAGCGCTGCCCCCGACACGATGTCAAAATCGTGCTTGGCGATTTTAATGCCAAGGTGGGCAAAGAAGGGATCTTTGGCGCCACTGTCGGAAAATTCAGCCTCCACGACGAAACGTCCGATAACGGACTGAGGCTGATCGACTTCGCCGGGGCCCGAAATATGGTAATATGTAGTACTAGGTTCCAGCATAAGAACATCCACCAAGCTACATGGCTGTCTCCAGATCGAAAAACGAGAAACCAAATCGATCATGTTGTGATAGACGGAAGGCATGCTTCAAGCGTTTTGGATGTACGTACACTCCGAGGGCCAAACATCGACTCGGACCACTATCTTGTTGTAGCCAAGATACGCACCCGCCTCTGTGCAGCAAAAAATGTGCGCCCAACAATGCAAGGAAAGCTTAACGTCGAAAAGCTGCAATCACAACAGACGGCCAATTTATTCGCCACTCGACTCACACACCTGCTCTCTGAGAGCACTCTTCAACAATCCGACGTACGCGAGCAGTGGAACCACATTTCCCGATCATTAAGTACCGCCGCCGAAGAAGTAGTTGGATTTCAGCGAGCCCGAAAGAACAACTGGTACGATGAGGAATGTCAAGAAGCCGCAGAGAAAAAAGATGCCGCCTACAGGGCCACGCTGCGATCGGGCGCAACGCGAGCCATGTGGGAACTGAAAAAGGAAAACGAGACGTATTTGCCGCAATAAGAAGAGAGAGGCCGAAATACGTGAGTGCGAAGAGCTTGAGATGCTGGCCGACAGGAAGAACGCCCGAAAATTCTACCAGAGGGTTAGGCGACTTACGGAAGGTTTCAAGACCGGGGCGAACTCCTGTAAGAACAACAATGGCGACCTAGTGACCGATGTCCAGAATATACTTAAATTGTGGAGGGAACACTTTTATAACCTACTGAATGGTAGCAGCGCTGAAAGTAGTGAGGAAGACGAACCCGAGTCCCCAGTCGATGATGATGGAGTAGCTGTCCCACCGCCTGACTATGACGAGGTACGAATAGCGATTACGCGGCTGAAAAACAACAAAGCTGCTGGAGCTGACGGCCTGCCAGCCGAGCTATTCAAGTACGGCGGCGAGGAGCTGATGAGGTGCATGCATCAGCTCGTATGCAGAATATGGTCAGATGAACGCATGCCCGACGACTGGAATTTAAGTGTGCTCTGCCCAATCCACAAGAAAGGCGACCCCGCCATACGTGCCAACTACCGCGGAATTAGCCTTCTAAGCATAGGTTACAAGGTCTTATCGAGCGTATTGTGCGAAAGACTGAAGCCCACCGTCAACGAGCTGATTGGACCTTATCAGTGTGGCTTTAGGCCTGGAAAATCCACCATAGATCAGGTATTCACAATACGCCAAATCTTGGAAAAGACCCGCGAGAATAGAATCGACACACACCATCTATTTGTCGATTTCAAAGCCGCTTTCGACAGCACGAAGAGAAGTTGCCTTTATGCCGCGATGTCTGAATTTGGTATCCCCGCGAAACTAATACGGCTGTGTAAAATGACGTTGAGCAATACCACCAGCTCCGTCAGAATAGGGAAGGACCTCTCCGAGCCGTTTGATACCAAACGAGGTTTCAGACAAGGGGACTCCCTTTCGTGTGATTTCTTTAATCTTATGTTGGAGAAGATAATAAGAGTCGCAGAACTGAACCGCTCAGGCACAATACTTTATAAGAGCGTACAATTGCTGGCGTATGCCGACGACATCGATATTATCGGTAAAAACAAGGGCTACGTCTGTTCTGCCTTCTCGAGATTGGATAGAGAAGCAAAGCGAATGGGTCTGGTGGTGAACGAGGACAAAACGAAGTATCTCCTGTCAGCACACAAACAGTCAGAGCATACGCGTCTTGGCACCCACGTCACTGTTGACAGTTACAAGTTTGAAAAAGTAGACGACTTCGTTTATTTGGGAACCAGCATTAACACCAATAATAATGTCAGCCTTGAAATCCAACGGAGAATCACTCTTGCCAACAAGTGCTACTTTGGGCTGAGTAGGCAATTGAGAAGTAAAGTCCTCTCGCGCGGAAGCATGGACAGTGAAAGCATCTGATGAGGCGGCTCTTGGAGTTTTCGAGAGAAAGATTCTGCGAAAGATTTACGGACCTTTACGCGTTGGTGATGGCGAATATCGCAGACGATTTAACGATGAGCTGTATGAGCTTTACAACGATATAGACATAGTGCAGCGAATTAAAATTCAGCGGCTCCGCTGGCTTGGCCATGTCGTTCGGATGGACAGAAACGCTCCTGCTCTGAAAATATTCAACGCGGGCCGCGATGCTGGTAACAGAGGAAGAGGAAGGCCTCCTCTGCGTTGGAAAGACCAGGTGGAGAAGGACTTGGCTTCACTTGGCATTTTCAATTGGCGTCAGTTAGCACAGAAGAGAAATGACTGGCGTGCTGTTTTGGACTCGGCCAAAATCGCTTAGGCGGTTACAGCGCAAAATAAGAAGAAGAAGGCTTACCATGTAGCGGTAGCCTTAGGAAAGGTGAAAATCCTATATCACAGCGCACGACAGTGCGCGCGAGTGACGAAAGCAGCCACAGTAGCCCGCTGAAATGACTCGCTTATACACTGGCAATCAAAACCGAGTGCATGTTCGAGATTTTTTTACTTACAGTGTAATAACTTTTTTAATAATGAGCGAATTCTTTTGAAATTCTCAGAAATTGGTCTTTATTAGGTAACGAATAAAAGCTAGTATACAGAAAAGATGAATTT
>NW_023458631.1:9655-11829 GCF_013731165.1 Rhagoletis pomonella | reverse complement strand
AGCAGATCTTCAGTGGAGAACTACCGGGGAATAGCTAAGCTTTCTGCAATTCCTAAATTATTTGAAGCAATTATAACAAATCAGTTGACGCATTCTATCTCTTCTAGCATTTCATATAGTCAACATGGATTTTGAAAGGGCAAATCAACTTCTACAAATTTACTCGAATTAACATCCTACATCTCAAAAGCATTTAGTGAAAGCAAAACTGGTGATTTTATATATACTGACTTCAGTAAAGCATTTGACAAAGTGTGCCACTCGTTGCTCATCTACAAACTTGATCTTCTTGGTCTTCCACCTAATTTTCTACGTTGGATCTCTTCATACCTCTATGATAGATCACAAAGGGTAATGTTTAAAAATACTATCTCTGACGTCATTGATGTTACTTCAGGAGTCCCTCAAGGTAGCCACCTAGGCCCGGTTCTGTTCTTGCTTTTTATAAACGATATTTCTACAGATATACAATTTTCCAAAATTTTAATGTATGAAGATGATGTAAAGCTTTATAAATCGTACGTTTCAATTAAAGAAAGGTCTTTGCTACAATCAGACTTAGACAGCATGGCTTACTGGTGTCAAGTAAATCTTATGCCTCTAAATCTTAAGAAATGTAAAGTAATGAGCTTCTCGCGAAGAGCTGTTCATCCCACTTCTTATACAATAGGTAACCATAACCTGGAACAGGTATACACTTTGGTGGACCTTGGTATCACAATTGATCCTAAGCTTAATTTTAATCTTCATATTAATGTGACAGTCAACAAGGCTAAAGGTGTACTTGCATTTGTGAAACGATGGTCGAAAGAATTTTGTGACCCTTATATCACTAAAACCCTGTTTACAACATTAGTTAGGCCAATTCTGGAATACGGTTCGGTGGTTTGGAATCCAAGGTATCAAATTTACTCAGACAAGATAGAGTCAATTCAAAAACAATTCCTACTTTTTGCTTTAAGAAATTTCCGTTGGGATTCTCAATATAACCTTCCACCTTATTCGAGCCGATTAAAATTTATTAATCTTCCTATACTTCCCAGCCGCAGGCAAATGATTGGTAGAATTTTTATAGTTAAATTACTAACAGGCCGCTTCTTCTTGGCGAAGTTAGCCTTAATGTTCCCTCCCGGGTATCAAGACACTTTTTCCCCCTATTTCTGAAAGCTTGTAAAACTAATTTTGATATCAGATCCGCTTTTCAGCATTAAGAAATCGATACGGTCCTCTCTCAATAAATGAATCATTAAAATAAAGACATAAAATCGGCTGATGAATTTAGTACTGTAGCTGAACAGTTTTAGATCTCGACACTTAAGGTGTTCTTACACGATATGTATTTGCATCTGTAAATGTGATTTTTTCAATACATATGTAATTGCGTATGTCTGTCAAATTCACAGTCTTTATTTAACTATTTAAAAATACGTTCTTTGAAAACGAAATAAACTAAACTCAGATGATTCTATCTGTGTGTCAGATGAAAATAGAAACATTTCTATTTCGTATGTACGTGCATGTGCTTTGTACAGAAACAAATCTAATTTGCCTTTACACGATATGTTGGCATTTCCATATGTAAAAAGTGGCATGTACACATGCAAATACATATCGTGTAAGAACACCTTTAACAAACTCCTGCCTATCGGGACTCGGCACAAAAATTGAAAATACTGATTCCGTACGTCATGCGGACTGCGCCCCTCGTGCGGATGGGCGGGAATGGAGGGTAAAAACCGTTGGGATATTATTATTATTATTAAAATAAAATTAAGCAAAATCGGCCCAATTTGATATAACCCTGCCTGACATGAGAATGTTCTCCGCGATAAGGCTAGCAGTCATTTCTAACAGATTTTGGATCGCTTAGTCAAAAAGGGAAACATATATATCTGAATTTCAAGAAAACAAGGCAAATAGCAAGATCGGCTAAAAACGGCTAATTTTTTTTTACAAAACGGCTAACAAATCGGCTGCCGGCTAAACCGAAATTTCTCCGGCTGTTTGCTATCGCAACCGGCTGAATCTAGCCGGAAAACGGCTAAAATGGCAACACTGGTGCTCAATTTATAGCGAGGGTGATCGAACAGACTCGTTCGTACTCAAAGCAGCTGTCGGGTGTGCATCTCGATCGAACACATAGTGCTCGATTTTTAGTGAGGGTGACAAAAAAA
>NW_023458631.1:9368-9645 GCF_013731165.1 Rhagoletis pomonella | reverse complement strand
CGCCACTGAAATGGAAAAAGTCGTGACTAATTTTTTTTTTAAGATTTTCCCTACGTTTCAAAGGCAGTTAAAAAATTCGTATAATTTTCGTCACGAAATTGATATCATAAATTTTGTGTTTCAAGTTCAGCTTTCGTCACTCGAAAATTTTACTTCAAAGAGGTGTTTTATTTGATATAGCATACAAGTATTGATATTGCACTGCGGCTTATGTGGCAGTTGCATCTATTGCCTAAGTGTGAATTAGGGACTGTATGTGTGTATTGGTACAAGCGTA
>NW_023458631.1:6574-9268 GCF_013731165.1 Rhagoletis pomonella | reverse complement strand
CATGATACAGTTTTGCTCATCACTGTATATGCCTGGGTAATAAACATTTGCAATCTTTTGAATATAGAGAGGAAATATAAAAAAATGTACACTTGTACCAATACACACATACAGTCCCTAATTCACACTTAGGCAATAGATGCAACTGCCACATAAGCCGCAGTGCAATATCAATACTTGTATACTATATGCAATAGAAATATACATACTCTTACATACGTTGTGGTGCATGATCAGATTACGTATTTACTGATAAAATTATAAACACATATATATTGCAGCGCATACGGGAAACATTAAAATATCAATGCTGCAAAGCAACCCTTATGGTGCTAGAAATAGAAAATATGTACATTGCTTTCAAAAATTTTAGGACCAGGTGGTCCACTGGGACGTAGTTTTAAAGTATGTGCAAAAGGACCAGGTTGCATACTAGTAATTTGTTATGCTGACCTGGACCACTTCAAACGTAAAAAACTGATATATGTGTTGAACACCACCTCTTCGTGGCCCATCCCTGCAAAAATTGTTGACCAGGTGGTCCACTAGGTCCTAATTTTAAAGTATGAGCAAAAGAACCAGGTTGCATACTAGTAACTTGTTATGCTGACCTGGACCACTTCAAACGTAAAAGCTGATATATGTGTTGAACACCACCTCTTCGTGGCCGATCGTCAATATTATTCGGTTGCCGAATGTGCCATGGTCCAAAAGGAGTAATTGTCTAGGTGGCCCCATGTTATGCAGCGTTGGACCAGAGGTGCTCAGATCCAATGACATCGCAATGTTAATGTAACCACATTTTTTCATATATTTGGACCGTTTTGGTTACAAGCGTTGGTTACAAGGTAGCGCAGTCCTGTACTAAAACTTAACCTAGTCCCACTTTTTGCAGGGTTAGTTAGGAAACATAAAGTAAAAAAATTTTGTATAAAGAAGAAATATGTTTTTGTTATTTTATGGCCTTATAACAATTATATTCAACAATTTTTATTGAGCTCGAGGCCGTTTTTAATGAAAAACTCATTGTGGAAAAGCAACAATAATTTGAAAAAATGGTAGAAGTGATAGCTATTTCGGAATTGTTGAATTGTTAATGAAGAAATATTTAATAAATAATCAGATTCGAAAGAGAGTCTCAACTAACCACTTCTTCTCCGCTTCTCACTGTCTTTTTCTTTTATTTTTATTTTTATGCTTTACTTCCCCCACGAGAGGTAAGGGGTAAAGCATTTAATAATTTATGTTTGTCTTTATATTGTTATTATGTTTTACCTCCCCCCACCTGTGGTAAGAGTAAAACATTGAATATATGTGGGAATGGGAACGGGCGACTGTAATAGGGCGGAAACGCTACGACCACGGACGTGACGAGAGAGCGGCGGCGTCTATCATGAATCGCAATTTGAGTTGTAAGTAGAAGTTGTAACCAATCAGTTGTCGCGCAGCATTGTTCAAAATGAATAGTTCTTAAATACTACTACCTATACTTATTAAATAAACTACCTATACTTATTAAATAAACTACCTTTACTTATTAAATAAACTATGTATACTTAAAAGTAAAAATCTAAGCAAGAGCTTTTAATTCACCACAATATTTGGGGACTCGTCCGGAATGAGGACATTTTGAGCCAGTGAAGTGAAAATGTAAAAAGTTTTGTGCGCATATAATGTAAAAAAGACGTAAACATACATTAGTTGCGTTTTTTTACTCATTTCCAGTAAAATCCAGTAAAAGTTTTTACGAATTTTCATGTTTTGGCGTTTTCGTACGCAAAAACTTGCAAAGTAGGGGAAATTGAGAGAGGGAAAAATGACAGCTGAAGTTGCAAGTTTACTGGATTTTACTGGATAAATTTTTACTTGAAAGAATTTTCCAGTACGAAAAACAGCTGATCGTATGTTGCTGGATGAAATTTAAACTAATAAGGAAACTGTGTGTGGCTTTTTATTGCGGAAATTCACAAAATAAACATATTTAAATATAAAATATATTGTTTTATTAGGAATATGCTGCGAATAAACAACCAATTAATCAGCTGTTCATGAAACTTGCAAATTATTACTGGAAAAGCGTTCACGTACTTTTTTGTAAATTTTTTCTATGAGAGCGAATTCTCAGAAATTAAGTTATTGGAGAGTTGCTGGCAAGTTACTGGATAATTTGTAAAAAAACACAACTATTTTTCAATAGATGTGCAACGTCTAAAGTGAAAAGGCAGCGGATTGTATATACATACACATGTATGTATGTATGCATGGGTTTTGTTCTGCGGAAAAATTGACTACGTACATAGTGTGCGCGGATATGAAAGCGTATAAAAGGTTTTATACGTGCAAAATTCACAAACTACAGATAAAATCGTGCAGTGAGTGTACGAAAAGGAAAGATTAACAATAGAAAGTCGTAATAAATGAAAAATAGCTTAAGTGTGAATGTGTATTATTTCACAAGGGACATGCATCGTTAAATTCAAATGCAACGAGAACTAATGAAAAAGCACGACGAAGAAAATTAAATTCAGCGAGTGGTGAGCGCAAAAGCAACATTCGAGATTTGCGTGGTGAAACGTTAAATTCAAATGCAACGAGAACAAGTGAAAAAGCATTGACGAAGAAAATCAAATTCAGAGAGTGGTGAGCACAAGAACGAAGTGCGCAAAAGCAACGTTCGAGATTTGCAACGAGAAC
>NW_023458631.1:0-6564 GCF_013731165.1 Rhagoletis pomonella | reverse complement strand
TCGAGATTTGCAACGAGAACAAGTGAAAAAGCATTGACGAAGAAAATCAAATTCAGAGAGTGGTGAGCGCAAGAACGAAGTGCGCAAAAGCAACGTTCGAGATTTGCAACGAGAACAAAGCACGACAAAGAAAATCAAATTCAGCGAGTTGTGAGCGCAAAAGCAAAGTGCGCAAAAACAACGGTTCGAGTTACTTCAATCAAGTGTCGCGGCGCTTCAAGATTTCTGTATGCAACAAGCATAAACGACGGCAGCGGGTTTTACTTCAAAGAGAGTATCGTTGTGAGCGGCGATTGTGTTTGCAGTGAAGTATTATAGTAAAGGCAATTGAATTGATCGCGCATGCAGCAAATACAGCAGAACGGAGAAATCGGAGAAGCAGCAGAATTTCAACGTCAACGCAGGAACGAAGAAAATTTAACTAAGTGAAGCAGAAAAGTAGTTTTGTAGTATCATTTTGTTTTACAGTGAAACCCGCTTAAATACCCCCCCGCTTAAGTAGTTAACCCGTTTAAGTAACCAACATTTTTGGACACCGTGAATTTTTTAATATAATCAGAAAAAAATCCCTCTCTTAAGTACCTCCCCGCTTATTTACCAAACCCGCCTAAGTACCTCAATTTTTCGTCCGCCATTTACAATTTTACTTATGATTTTCCCCTTTTAAGTGCTCTTTAAAATTCCTTCAAACATTTACGTATTTTCAAATTCGGTAAAAAAAATCTAAAAAATCAACGGTAACTTTTAGCCACTTGAAACTTGCACATTATTGCAATAAAATTGAATGGACTATAATACTGTATAGTCAAAAAACACTTCTGAGAAAAAAGTTTGAAATTATGATGAATTTTTTTTAAGTGTTCTACAAAATCTTAAGCTTAGGTTTATATGATATTGGTTAGGGAATGGACTGCATTTTAATTAATTGAAAAACCTTAAAAATTTATAAGTAAACATAAGTGGCAAACAATATAATTTTGAATTTAGTGAAAATGATATGTCCAACCTAGACTTTTTAAACAACTTAGTTCTTGTAAAAATGACAGATCATTGCACGAAATATTTTTTCAATAAAGTTTTTCTTTACTTATTTATGTGTATGTGTTTAAATAATGCTTTGATAATGGTTTTAAACTATGTATACTTTATTAAATGTTGTTATTCAAGTATTTATGTAAGTTAACAAGATGTAACTATATCAGTAATTATGTTCGCTTAAGTACCCGCATCGAGGTACTTAAGCGGGTTCTTTTAAGTACCCAACCCGCCTAAGTACCTCAAAAAGCTGACATTTTCCGTGAGGTACTTAAGCGGGTTTTACTGTATTGATCTTGTTTTTCACTAAATTCTGATAATTCCAACTCAATTAATTTTGTGCTAAAGTAAAGTAAACGTAGCAATTTTAAGCTTATTAGATTTTCAAACTGCATCATTAGCAATAATTTTTGGTTTATGCATTTAATTCTATACAAATATTTTTAAGAATTTCGTAAAATGGCCGCTGAGACGATAATTTCACTGACAGTTGAGGTACTAAAAGAGAAGCTAAGGGAGCTTAATTTAAGTACAGTGGGACGTAAAAAGGAATTGCAAGACAGACTTCTAGGTCATTTTGGTTTCAACAGTGAACAAATAAGTGGCGACGAATCGAAACACTCAGTTTATTCAGATGCAGGTGTAGGTAGCGTTCATGCGCGGGGAAAAGTTGTTTTCACTTTGCGAGATATTGAAGGCAGTATTTCATCTTTTTCGGGGGACGGTTCGTATGATGTTAATCAGTGGGTTTCCGAGTTTGATGATGATGCTGACACTGTAAGCCGGAACAACCTACAAAAGTATGTGTATGCAAAGCAACTATTGAAGGCAGCCGCGAAACTTTTTACCCGAGGTTTAGTGGGTGTTAGGGATTGGGTATCACTCAGAAAGAAGCTCATTGAGGAGTTTGGTGAAAAGTTGTGTGCTGCAGAAATACATCGTGCGTTAAAGAATAGGAGAAAGCAGTTTAGGGAAAATCTGCATGAATATTTGTGTGTCTTGATTGAAATGGGAAAGCCGATGAACAAAGCATTATTGAATACTTTGTCGAAGATGTGCCAGACTCTAGAGCAAACAAAGCAATGTTGTACCAGGCTAAGACTTCGAATGACTTGAAAGAACAAATTCGTGTTTACGATAAAGTTAAGAGCCCTTATCTAAAGGAGAAGGGGGGGGGGGGGGGGGGGGGGGGGGGCAACATAGTTTTTCTGGAGGTAAACGTGAAGATAAAGGGCAGCCATTGAATACAAAGAGAAAATGTTTTAAGTGTGTCAAAGAGGGGCATATTGCGAAAGATTTCCAAAGTGATGGTAGTGCAAGCGCTAGTGGGGCAGGTCCAGTGGCGCTAGTACTAGTAGTAGCAGTGCTAGTGGCGTCAAGTGCTTTAAGTGCAAACAGACATCCGAGAAGGAAGTTAAACCAGAACGCGTCAATATGTTGAGTGACGGAAAAGCAGGCACGCATGCCAAACGTTTGGATGAATTATTATTTTAGGAGGTGACTATAAACAATTTTACTTTTATTGCACTGGTGGATACCGGTAGCAAATTTTCTGTGATGGGGTACGATACCCTCATGATGTTAGGTGACATTGAATTGGCAAAGGAAAAGTTACAACTCTACGGAATTGGCAGAGGTAAAGTCACGACATTGGGTAGCTTCAAAGGGAATAGTTTGGTAGACGAGGTTGTAATGCACATAAAGTTTCACGTGGTAAGAGAGCGAGATTTACCATACGCGGTAATTGGAAGCGATGTCCTAAAGAAGTTTGAGTTGATCGTCAGAGAAGATGGAATAGAATTTCGAAACCCAAAAAAGTAGGTAGCTGAGGCTACGGGTAGCAATGAGAGCGCTAGAGAGGGTGTTGTTGTGCTGAGGGAAACTGATGAGGGACTATCAGTTAATACAGATATCGTCAAGGTGGGCAATAAACCTGTTGCTGTGGGAACAGGGGACATCACCAGTGAGGTTGCAACAAGTAAGTTTGTTACACAGGTTACTGGGCGCAAAGTGGGCGTAGAAAAAACATGTACCATGGAAAAGGCTAGTGTGGGGTCACTATCGGGCGACAAGATCAATAAAGGGGACGAAGTTTTGTTTAAAAGGGCAGAGGCCACGGGTGGAAATCTTCTTTTGAGAGAATTTAAAGCGTTATGTTTAACCAAGGACTTTGAATAAAATAAAACAAGTGTAGAAACGGATTTATCGCAATTAGGTATAGCTAAAGCCGAGAAAATCGAGACCTTTACAGTTAGTTATGTGTCAAAAAAGCCAGATAGTTCACCGATCGAAATGAAATTGATTCTGGTTGACGAAATACCCGTATATCAGCGACCACGTCGTATGTCGTACGCTGATCAACGTTGAGTTGACGAGCAAGTCTCAAATTGGCTAGAGGAGGGTATTATAAAGAGGAGTAGTTCTGCGTATGCCTCGCCAATAGTTGTTACTGCGAAGAAAGACGGGTCTAAGTGATTATGCTGCGATTTTCGAAAAGTGAACGAAAAAATAGTGAGTGATAATTTCCCCATGACTAGGATTGACGAAGTTTTGAATAGGTTGGCAGGAGCAAAAGTATATACCACCCTTGATTTTCCATGTTCCTATTGAACCAGGCTCTAGGAAGTACACTTCTTTTGTGACCACAAATGGGCACTACGAGTTTTGGTTTGTTCCATTTGGAATTTCAAACTCGCCGGCAGTATTTTGTTGCTATGTGCAGTCAATTTTTCAGGATTTATTAAAAGAAAGGATAGTTATCGTTTACATGGACGACATAGTGATTCCCGCAAAGGATGAAGCTGAAGGTGTTCGTAGACCGGAGATCGTGTTGAAAAATGCAAGTGAGAATGGGTTAAGCAACAAATAGTCCAAATGTCAGTTTTTGAGTAGGCAGATAAATTTTCTAGGGTACAGTGTGGAAAATGGCCGTCTAACGAAAAAACAATTGCAATCGAAAATTTTCCTATACCGACGAAGAAAAAGCAAATGCAACGATTTTTAGGGCTAACATCTTTTTTGAGACGATTCGTAAGGGACTATGCAATCGTTGCTAAACCTCTTACAGATTTACTTAGGCAGGACGTGAAATTTAAATTAGAAGAAGGACATTTGTTAGCGATACAAGGACTAAAGCGTGCGTTAGTGAATGCACCGGCGTTAAAATTGAGGTGGGTAATGTATTTAGTACAATTATGTTGTCGATCACAGAGCAGGTACACGGATGAATCAATCAGATGCGTTGAGCCGTGCGTATTGCCTTTTGATCGAAGACTCGTTAAAGTTTAGATTGATTGATTTAGATCATATGTTGTCAGATAAGGGAAGCGAGTTTACGTCAAATCTGTGGGAATATTGCAAGCGTGAAAATGTGCAGCACTTACAGATAGCGACAGGAGTACTTCAGGGTAATGGACAGGTGGAGCGGGCCCACAAAATAGTTGTTCCGATGATTTCCAAACTTAGTCACAGTAACCCGGCTCACTGGTACAGTCATCTCAAGTAGCACACTGGTGCATAAATTGGTGTAGATTTACGAATTTCGGTATAAATCTGATTAATTGCACCAAAATTCACAAATTTACACCAAGTTATACACCAGTGTGCTACTTGAGATGTGGACAAGGTCCAACAAATTATTAACAATACTGCTCCGCGAAGGACGAAAACAACGCCATTCAAAATTTTAACCGGGTTAGAAATGAGAACAGTAGAATACCCAGACTTGCGACAAATTTTAAATGAAACGGAAATTGACGAACTAAATAGAGAGCGAGATTCAATGAGAAAGACTGCACAGGAAAATATAAGCAAAATTCAAAACGAAAATCGTAAAACGTTCAACAGGAAGAGAAAACCGAACACAGACTACAAGGTAAACGACTTAGTAGCGATAAAAAGAACCCAATTTGGAACTAGTTTAAAGCTAAAAGCTAAATTCCTCGGACCGTACAAGGTAACCGTAAAGTTAAGCCACGGGAGGTATGAAGTGGAGAAAGTAGGGAACCAGGAAGGACCAAATAAAACGACCACAGTATCTGAGTATATGAAACCATGGCGTTTGTTATTCGGGTCGAATAACCTATCATAATGGCCGAATGTGGGATTGGGAACGGACG
Source organism: Rhagoletis pomonella (assembly GCF_013731165.1). NCBI lineage: Eukaryota > Metazoa > Arthropoda > Insecta > Diptera > Tephritidae > Rhagoletis > Rhagoletis pomonella. The sequence goes on along the minus strand of NW_023458631.1, from coordinate 1,411 downwards.
GGCTAGTAACTCCACACGACAGTAATAGGGCGGCAACCCTACGACCACGCACGTGACGAGAGAGCGGCGTCTATACGAATTGCGATTTGAGTTGTAAGTAGAAGTTGTAACCAATCAGTTGTCGCGCAGCATTGTTCAAAATGAATAGTTCTTAAATACTACTACCTATACTTATTAAATAAACTACCTATACTTATTAAATAAACTACCTTTATTTATTAAATAAACTATGTATAATTAATAGTTAAAAACTAGGCAAGAACTTTTAATTCACCACACATATAAAATACTAACCTCTTATTTTATTTAACTCTACTTTCCTACCAGTGGTAAGGGGTAGAGAAATTTAAAATAAGAGTATTTACATGATAAAGCAATTGCTATCATTTGTGACTCCCCACCCGAGGTAAGGCACAAGTGACACAGCATTGCAAGATTTACATTTTGGTCAATCGAGCCTTAGAAAGAGCTCAAGCGAAAACTTATGGAAGCCGTCACAGCCAGAGACTTGACGCATTACTAAACAAAGCCCTATGATTTAATAGGCACAAAAAAGCCCGCTAAATTATATAGGCAAACTAATAAAGCCCTGTAATTGTACAGGCACAATATATAAAGCCCTATCAATTGTATAGGCAATGAACATTTGGTCCATACGAGCCCAAGAGAAGTGCTATGCGACAAAAAAGCCCTGTATTTGGTCAGGCACAATAAAAAGCCCTATAAATTTATAGACACGAGGACAGTTTAGTCCATAAATGTATGTAAGCCGTCACAGCAAGAGGATTGACGCAGTACTAAAAGGCCCTATAGGCTATATAGCCAAAATAAAAAAGCCCTATAAATTATATAGGTAAAACAAAAAAAGCCGTGTAATTATACAGGCACAATAAAAAAAATCTATATTTGTATAGGCATAAAACCTAAAAGGATGCATAAGACGTAATAGCAAAAGACTATACGCAGTATCCAATAACTGTGTGTGTATCCCCATCTGCTGTGAGTCGAGGCACAGCAAGGTCAACAAGGCGGTGAAATCAATTACGATCCCTTTGGAGAATAAAAACACGGTAGAAAAAGTAGAACAGCATTCAACATGGTAGAAACGGAGAGCGTGAAAATTCGTGCAATAACCATATTGAAGAGGAAAATTTGAAATCTTAGTAGAACAATTGAAGATCTAAGCTACGGAACAGTGCTTAGCAATGACCAAATCATATATTTGGAATATTTATTCGCTGGTATATCAAATAAGTATACTAGTTTCATCGATCTCTTCAAATATGTTGACGAAATCGCAAGCAGTTATCACATCAAAGTAATGCAGGAAGTAGATATTTGCCTGCAGACCTTGTATGAAGACCCAACAGAAGATAATGCAGGAGAAGATTGTGGCGATGAAAGCGAAATC
>NW_023458630.1:231120-233242 GCF_013731165.1 Rhagoletis pomonella | reverse complement strand
TACGACTGAGATTTAAGCTGCTGACAATGAGCTGAATTGTCAGTTTACAACGCGTTTCAATTCGTAAGCATAAAATTTCCAATTTTGCCTTTTCTTTGTGAATTTTGTCTTTTGGTTTCCAAAAATGGAAGCAAATGGTGATTCTAAACAACAAGCTGGTCCGTCAAAGGTCCGCAACCAAAATTACTCTGCGGCTGAGGAGGATTTGTTGTCCGAGCTTGTGCTAAAGCACGAAAGGTGCTGCTAGACAAAAGTACAAATCTGCTAAACAACGAGCAAAAAAAGGAAGCATGGCGAACTATTGAAAAGGGGTTCAATTCGTCACCGTTTTCCAAGGTAAAAATTTTCATTCTCCATTCTGATAGGATTTCCCAGTTTTCTGTGCTTTTATAGACATTTCGTTCAGCCAAGAATCTCCTAAGTAAATTTGAAAATATCAAAGCTGGTCTCCGCAAAGGCTACGCCGCGAATAAACTGTGGCCTCAGATCACCGGCGGCGGCAAGCCTCCACACGATATTGACCAACAACTAAGCGGCAATAAGCAAGAGTTACATGCTGCGATTGCGCTAACAATCGAAGGTCTCGCACCAAATTTCGACGATGACGATGAAGGCCAGTTCGCCACAGCCATATATGTAATACTTCTATATTGCTAGTACATTCAAAGTACATTCCCCAACATAGGAGTGCCGAAATATTAAAAAAAGAAAGAGAGATCCGATAAGAGAATGTACTCAAAATGACAATTTTACTTTTCAAAATTCAGGAGCGGTTTCACAAATTTGTATTTAAAAACAACTCTTATGAAAAATTAACAAAAAATAAAATTTATGTAAATCTATGAGAAGCGCTGCGGCCGTTGCTGGTGGCATAGGATAAAAATACCAATTAGAGAAGGACTTGGCATCAGTTGGCATTTCCAATTGGCGTCAATCAGCATAGAAGGGAATCGAATAACGTGCGTTATTGGATTCGGCCAACATATAAAATACCACACCACTTTATGTGTAAATAAGTTTTGTCTTTGTTAGGAAAATATTCTATCTTCCTATTTTTCAGATTTCCAAATAACGAGGAGTATCGGAGAAATTCGTCATACCGATCCCTAACCGATCCCTAAGTGAAACTTCTTTAGCGGCGGTTGGTTGGGTGGGAGTAAATTGGCAAATTCAGCGGAAACTGCACACGGAAATGGTGCAACGGAAATTATGCAACGGAAATGATGCAACGGAAATGGTACAATGGAAATGGTGGGAGCTGAAACAAGTACTTGTAAACAAGTAAGTATGGTATGAATTTAAATACATACAAAAGAACCCTTTTATCTTTATAGAAGGCTCCATTTTCTTCAGTCATCGAGGTAAGTACTTCTAACACATACGAAATATCGAACTCTAACATCTGAACGTCAATTTTTCATCATCTCCATACGTCTTTGGAACTCACTTCCCACTAGACTAAGGCTATTAAGTAATGCACTGCATTTTAAAAAAGAATTAATCTCTTACTATAGTAATTTATAACTTATTCAAATTAATATTTTTTTTTCTTTCTTCGTCCTGTTTTCTTTTCTTTTCCTTTTATTGTTATTCTTCAAACCTAACTATTAATTTCCCCAAATTTTGCTTACTTTAATATTACATAAATTCTATTCTTAGTTCATAGACTTAGTTATATATCGTCGGCTAAACGCGCAAAAGTGACAAGTCCACTTTTTGAAAATGTTCAGGAGAGACAAAAAACATTTTAAAAAATATTTCTGTAAATATTTATATAAACTATAAATACACAGCTTTGTTATATCCGTGGAGGCTTCAAATTAAACAATTTTTGAAATGAAAAAATCTATCAATACTTATTTATACAGTTTTTAGGGACTTAGCTTATTTTCTGCAAGAGTTTTCAATTTTAGAGTTGGACTTAGCACCTTATTATTTTCTAGCATTTTATTCCTTAATGTTATATAATATGCACTTCATGCCCATAGGTAGCTTCATTTTATTAAATTCATTTTATTAAAGCTTTTTTTTGGCTGTTAAAAAAAATTTATAAATTAAATGAAAAAATAAAATATAAAAAAATAAATAAAAAATTCAATATAAAAAATTAAATAAAAAATTC
>NW_023458630.1:227437-231020 GCF_013731165.1 Rhagoletis pomonella | reverse complement strand
TTCAAAAATTGTTTAATTTGAAGCCTCCACGGATATAACAAAGCTGTATATTTAAAGTTTATATAAATATTTACAGAAATATTTTTTAAAATGTTTTTTGTCTCTCCTGAACATTTTCAAAAAGTGGACTTGTCACTTTTGCGCGTTTAGCCGACGATATGTATGTTATACAATTTTTATATGTGGGAGGAAAAGAAGTTGTTTAAAAACGACCGGATTTTTTGCGACTTCAAACTTGCAGTTTGTGACACTAAACTTTGGCTATAAAACTACATTCATACCAAACGTCTTTTCTAGAATTTCTAATTAAAATTTTTGGAATTTGATTAAACTATTGATTTTTCTAATTTTTCTACAAAGATTTACATTTGGATTATTATGGTTTTGTTTATAAACATGAACACTAAACAAACAAATGAATGTTGGTTAAGATGTCGCGTTTGTATCGATTTAGCGCAGTCTGTATGTATGCATGTAATTTAAACATATGACTAAATTATTTTTTATTATTGCGATACCAAGCCTACAAGGTTCCAATTTATATTAAAATACAATGCATAACAACGAAAATCCAACAAATGCTTAAAATTTCCATTAAAAAAATGGTGATTTAATTTCGATAGTACTATCGATAGTGAGAAATGAAACTCTCGAAAATATCGAACGGCGTCAGCATCGATAGTTTCGAAACTTGAATATGTAGGTTAGACCGTGCGCAAAAAAAAAAAAATGTTTTGCCGTGCGGAAAAAATGTATTGTGGTCTAAAAATAGTTGTGCAAAATTTTATTCGAATATGATAATTCTAAAGACTTACTTGCACGTTGCATTTGAAAATTTAGAAAACCATATGCTTTCAGGGAAAACGTGCGACTTTGTTATGTAAAATAACGCAAAGAATCGGAATATTAAATCAAGAATGTAAAAAATCTGCCGGGCTTTGAGATTTTGTTAAATTATCATTATTTTCAACTGGAGAAAATCACGTTTTCAGTTTTTTCCGAAAATCTCCAGTTCTACCACCTGTTATTTTGCTCTCTAAATTAACCCTTTTTTATTAATTTTCTGCCAGTTTTTGCGAAAACCGCCAACGCATGATAATTCATAACAAAGGTTAAAACTATTATAAACTATTGCATAAAAAACAGAACTATTGTCAGCTGTTTTCTTATTGCGGTGTGCATATTCATTTCAATGGCAATGATATTTTTAATTGATTTTTCGATTGAATGTGCTGTACGAAATCGCCACGCTGCATGAACCCAGTATCATTTACTAAAACTGATATGACTTTTCTCTTTTCAAACCGATTTGTAAAACGTTTAGCACATAAAATAAAAACAAGAGGATTGTTTTTTTGGGTGTAATTTACAGTAGAATAACCATGCGACTTAAAATTGTGCCAGATTTCTCCTATAAATTTACTGATAATTCTTAAACTGACAATCTCATTGGAAAACATTGTGGTTGTTCACTAGGGTGGTCCAAAAATACATGTGAAAAAGTAAAGCCGGAATTGTAATGCTCTCACCCCCTAGGATTGTTCTATATCGAAATACTATGCCAGTAATAATACCCAATTATTTATTTAACCATTTTTACATCGCAACTATAATTTATAGATCCGCCAAAAGCCCACAAAAACCCCGAAACATGCAATGGGGGGACCAATAAAAAATCGTTAAATAAACAATTGGGTATTATTATTGAAAGTTTCCTGAAGAGAACCAGAGCTTTCCGATCGAAAAATATTGATTTTAAAGAATTCTATACCATTTCTACGAAAAGTAGTTTTTTCCCATATAAAAAAACATGGATAACTTTGAGCGCTTTGAGCGACCTCTAAATATTTTTTTATTTTCAAAATAAAGAAATAGGGGTATACTTTTTCGATATAGAACAATCCTAGGGGGTGAGATCATTACAGTTCCGACTTTACTGTTTTTGGACCACCCTATTGTTCACGCTTGCCTAGTTATCAGGTTATCTGGTTAAAACTATTTTTTTCTGTAGTTCATTTTGTTGTTGTACAACAAGCGTGAACAACCACTTTATACAGCGGGGTGATAAGAAATTTGATGACCTTAAAGTGGTGCAAAGCTTTTGGCGGTCAGATAGGTAGAACAGGAGATTTTGGGAAAAAAACAAAACTGATTTTCGCAGTTTGAAAATAACGATAATTTGGCAAAATCTCAAAGCCCAATATATTTTTAATTTAATATTCCGATTCCGTGAGTTATTTTACATAATAAAGTCGCATAATAAAAATTCCCCGAAGATTTTTTATATTAAATGGCGGAACTGAGCTGTCAAAAAAGTGTCCAACAGCTTTATCGAAGTTCGAATTTCCTCCTCCCAAATTTTCGGGAAAAATGCTACTCCCCGAGAGTTAATTATTGGAGGATCTTTTTCTCGGGAGAAACAAATTCCCGGAGAACAAACTCCGCGGGAGTATTAAGAATTGGGCTGATCATATATGTTTGTATATCTCAAAAACTAATTTGACCGATCTCGGCCAAAGTTGGTATACACATTGAGCTTAGCCTCCTTAGCCCTTGTGTTAATATCCAAATTTTCTTACGTTGTCTAGCGCCCGGGGTACCTGTACCACAGTATTTGTTTCACTATTCTTCACAAATCCATTTTGCGCACTGAAATTGTTTTGTGAAAATAGATTAAATTAAGAGAATTAAAATACATTAAAATACACGCACATGTGCTATCGCATACTAAGGCACAGGCGAAAAGCACTTGATTTCATGGAATTGTACTCTTGTTGGTACTTTGAGAAAAAATAAGCCCTACATATAAAACATAATGGGCCCCAAAGAGGTCCTGAGAGCAGTACTCTACCGTATTTGGTGTCCATGAAAGAGTAACTATGTGCTTATACGTACCAAACAGAAATAAACCCGTAATTATGCTATCCACATTGCATTGCGATAAGGCTGTGAACGATGATGACAAGAAGACACCCCATATTATATCTTATTATAATAAGTATAAACCTGGAGTTGATACCATGAACCAGATGGCTAGAAGATACACAACAAAACGGCGAGTTTGCGATGGCCTTTAGCGATGTTTTTCAATATAATAGATATTAGTTCACTCGCTTCATATCTTATTTCCTATAAAAAAAAAAATAATGAAATGCTGCAAAAGAAAATTAACCAGTGACGGCTGTTTATGCGTCAATTAAGCGAGGAGTTGACAAATCCAATATCTAAAATCGTTTGACAAACGTACAAATAATAGGAAATTATACGAGAAAAATCGCCATTTAAAGCATCATAGGTGTTGAAAAAATTACTGTGGATGTTACGCCAAACGAAATGCACCAGGAAGAATCGAAGTGACTGGTTGTGTGCGTTATGTGATCAACATTCCAAAAACATCATAAAATATATTATTTTCTATAAATAAAGTGATTATTTAAACGTTTTTGTTTTCGTAATAAGTTATATACAGCGTGGCGACGAATAACTGTTACCCAGGTTTTTTTGAGAAATAGAAGAGTCCTTTATAGATTTTGCGAAAAAAAGTATGTTATTGTTAATTTTCCACAGATTTTACTTTAGTTGT
>NW_023458630.1:221770-227337 GCF_013731165.1 Rhagoletis pomonella | reverse complement strand
AAAAAAGCAAACGATAATTTACAAGGCGTACTTAGCACGGTGCATAGGCAACTGGCTGAGTCTGTGGGATCGTCGTTTCGGATCCTACTGTAAGAAGTCTGATGAGGAAATGTGGTGATTTCCGAAATAGCTATCACTTCTACCATTTTTTCAAATTATTGTTGCTTTTCCACAATAAATTTTCATTTAAAAAAATGGCCTCGAGCTCAATATAAATTGTTGAATAAACTAGTAAAACTAAAACACAACTAGATTAATAAAAACAAATTAACTGCGTATAACGATTTATTTTACTGTACAAGCTTATCCATATGTACATATGTCTCTTTATACATACATACATATCGTCACTAGATGCGAATAAAGACGCGAGCTCAAAAGTTGATAGCGAAAAAAGAGGCGAAAAAAAATTTCGGCGAAGAAAGACTCTTAACATAAGTGACGGAAAATAAAGCCGCGTTAACCTCTTTGACAGCGAAGAAAGACTCATAAACTTATGTCCGCGGTCAACTATATTTTCGAGTGCAACATATTCTCCAGAACTCCCCAAAAAGTTTTTCCGAGCTCTTTATTCGTGTCTAGTGACGATATTATTATATTACGTCGAAGATACCCGCGCTGCGACCTAAGAAGATATATTGTGCTAAATCAGAATTGTAATCACTCCAACCTTAGGCTATTTAAAAAGCTCAGCATTTTGGATGGGGCCATGTTCCAAATTTTAGATGGAGAAGGCGATCGTTCTCCAAGGTGTACCAATCTGCGATTCATGCTTCGTGGACTGGCACATAGAATATACTCTGGGGTTTCTTTCACCAGCCGACAAATCCTACAGTCCGTCTCTACAGAAAGACCCATTTAATTAAAACGTACGTTAACTTGCAGTGTGCTGTCAGGTTGCCAGTAAGAGTTCTAAGTTCAAGATGTCTTTCGGAGTTCCTGCTGGAAAGAGTTATGCATATCTTTGATTGTCTTATTCCCTTTGACTTCCGCCATTAGGCAGCGATTTGAGATTATTTGCAGCTAGCTCCTAAGTAGGTCTGCAGTGTATCCCTTAAATGTTCTAGGGACCATGCAAACGCATTTGGGCTTCACTCTTTGCGAGACAGTCAGCCCTTTCGTTGCCTTCAAACCCTTCATGCGTGACGCTATTGTGGGCTCGCAGGTGGTTCAAGAGTTTACAAGCGTTGATGCCGTTTTAAAAGACTCTAAGGCCTTTAACGCTGCCTGAATGTCCGACATAATATTTATTCTGGCCTCATTTGCCTTCTACGATGACATTCGCTAACACAGACTTCGATTGAAATATGGTTGAGTACGAGCCCATTGGCAGACTTTTCTGGAATCTTGTACGCCATAAATTATATCGCTACCTAAAGGTGAAAAGGTGGCAAGTCCATTTTTTCTCAAAGTTTAGTTTTTGATGCAGAATGACAGGTAATACGAAACTACACCGATTTTTCATCACTCGCGAAAAATTTCTAAAAATGGACTTGGCACCTTTTCACCTTAAGGTCACGATATATGGATGTCCGTATTGCATATTGGCAATGATAAGGTATACGTTTGTACTTAGGAATCAAGTATATTTACATGTTTGTTGCCGCCATTATACGAACGCACCGGTGAAATATTTGTGTAAAAAAGGTTGCTAAAATATTTGGAGATACGTACATATTTTCTATTTTTCGAAAATAACTATTACTCATTGTCCCGAAATCTACCAAAATCCAATCAAGCCTACCAACCTACCAAATGGACAAAAACCTACCAGTTTTGGTAGGAATAGCCCATGTTTGGCAACACTGTTCGCAACGGAATTTTTACCGAATGAGGACGCAAGAGATAAAAATCGAAGAAAACCACACCCTTTTACATTGTGAACCGGAAGAAAACTAAAATTCTTTGCTTAAACGAGTCATGTTTGCATGGTGTTTGGCGATATGGGAAAAGTAGGTTTGAAAAATGTTTGACAAGCCGCTTGTGTAGTGTATTTGGCTCTTTATATAACTTCGGAAACATTTTGTTCTAAAATTTGCAGAGGGATTAAACAATTCTCTTGTGTAAAACATGGTTGCTTTTGTTATCTGCAAATATATATAGAGAAAATTCCTCAAAATAAAAACCTCAAGAAATACTCAATCGCACCCGAAATCATTAACGTTTTGAGGAATTACCCACAAAGTGGCAACTCTGGTTATGAGACAAAATATGTATGTATGTAAAATAAGTTTCTCTTCTCCAGTGTGGCCCTGGTGCACTTACTTTTTTTTATCTTCTCCAACATCAGATTAAAGAAGTCACTTGAAAAAGAGTCGCCCTGTCTGAAGCCCCGTTTGGTAGCGAACGGCTCGGAGAGATCTTTCCCAATTCTGACGGAGCTGGTAGTATTGCTCAACGTCATTTTACACAGCCGTATAAATTTGGCGGGGATGCCAAATTCAGACATAGCGGCGTATAGACAACTCTTTTTGGTGTTGTCGAAAGCGACTTTAAAGTCGACAAATAGGTGGTGAGTGTCGATTCTTTTCTCGCGGGTCTTTTCCAAGATTTGGCGTATTGTGAATACCTGGTGTATGGTGGATTTGCCAGGTCTAAAGCCACACTGACAAGGCCCAATCAGTTCATTGACGGTGGGCTTCAGTCTTTCACACAATACGCTCGAAAAGTCCTTGTAACCTATGCTTAGAAGGCTGATCCCGCGGTAGTTGGCGCGAATGGCTGGGTCGACTTTCTTGTGGATTGGGCAGAGCACACTTAAATTCCAGTCGTCGGGCATGCGTTCATCTGACCATATTCTGCATAAGAGTTGATGCATGCACCTTAAGAACTCCTCGCCACCGTACTTGAATATCTCAGCTGACAGGCTGTCAGCTCCAGCAGCTTTGTTGTTTTTCAGTCGCGTTATTGCTATTCGTACCTCTCATGGTCAGGCGGAGGAACATCGACACAACTTTCCCTGCTGCTACCATTCAGTAGCGTGGAAAAGTGTTCTCTCCATAATTTAAGTACGTTCTGAACATCGGTAACTAGGTCGCCATTGTTGTTCTTACAGGAGTGCGCCCTGGTCTTGAATCCTTCCGTAAGTCGCCTAACTCTATGGTAAAATTTTCGGCCATTCTTCCTGTCGGCCAGCATTTCAAGCTCTTCGCACTCACGTATTTCGGCCTCTCTCTTCTTATTACGGCAAATAAGTCTCGGTTCCCTCTTCAGATCCCTATAGCGGTCCCACATAGCGCGCGTTACGCCCGATCGTAGCGTGGCCCTGTAGGCGGCACCTTTTTTTTCTGCGGCTTCCTGACACTCCTCATCGTACCAGTTGTTCTTTCGGGCTCGCTGAAATCCGACTAGTTCTTCGGCGGCGGTACTTAATGAGCAGGAAATGTGGTTCCACTGCTCGCATATGTCGACTTGTTGAAGAGTGCTCTCTGAGAGCAGGTGTGAGAGTCGAGTAGCGAATGCATTGGCTGTCTGTTGTGATTGCAGCTTTTCGACGTTAAGCTTTCCTTGCACATTTGGGCGCCTATTTTTTGCTGCACAGAGGCGGGTGCGTATCTTGGCTGCAACAAGATAGTGGCCCGAGTCGATGTTTGGGCCTGGGAGTGTACGTACGTCCAAAACACTGAAAGCTTGCATTTGGTTTCTCGTTTTTCGATCCGGAGACAGCCACATACTAATTAGATACTATTAAATTTGATTATAAAAATTAAAAAAATCTGAACTAGAGTTTTAAATAGAGTCTTCTATAATCGAAATCCGGAAATCCGGCCGGTTTTTAACCAGTTACCGGCCGGATAGTCGGATAACAGAAAAAAGCCGGATAAGCCGGATACCCGGTACATCCCTAATAAACACATAATAATCAGCTGATGAATTTGGTTCTGTAGATGAGTAGTTTTAGATCTCGACGCTTAACAAGCTCCTGCCTTTCGTGACTCGGCGCAAAAATTTAAAATAATGGTTCCGTACGTCACACAGTGCTTCCCTTCGATACGAAATGTGGGCAAAAATATAATTATGAACGGATTTAAATGAATTTCGCTTCTTAGTAAAATTGAAGACGCTAAAATCAAAAATGCAATTTGTTTTTGGATAACTTTCATACTTTCACCGTAAATGCAGTTTGAAGTTAAAAATTTGGGTTCTTGTGGCATTTACATACATAGGTATGTACATATACATAGTTTGTTCTATTTGCAAAAGTGAGGTGTCAAATTACAGGGCTTGGCCTGTAGATGTGCAATAAGGTTTTATTTTTTTTTTAACGGGTTGCCACCTGTTACTAATTTTTTCAAAGTTCTGTTGAGAGTTCTGAGTAGCCCCTCGAGAGGTCTAACTAAAACTCTTATAAAGTTTTTATGTCCGACCAATAGTAAAAAAGTTATAAGCAAAAACAAGGGCACATTTTTATTAAAAAAAAAATTTCATTTGTTTTTTTCAGAGTTCTGAGTAGCCCCTCGAGAGTTCTAACTAAAACTCTTATAAATATTTTTTGGCCGACCAATAGTAAAAACAAGGGGCAAATTTTTATTAACAAAAAAATTTAATTTGTTTTTCAGAGTTCTGTTGAGAGTTCTGAGTAGTCCCCTGAGCGTTCTAACCAAAACTCTTAGAAAGTTGTTTTGTCCGACCAATACAATTGAACAGTTTTACAATTTGTAATTTATATTCGAATTAAAATAATTGATTTGCCTCGTACTAAGTTTGAAAGTTTGAATTAATTTTATGAGTTTGGCTAAAGCATGAAAGATATTTTTATAAAAAATATCAAAAAATTAACTTGAAAAACATTAAATAAATTACCATGCCCTCAGTTTTGATTTATAAAGTGCAAGTTTTAAGCGATTGCAAAATTGCGTTGATTTTTTATATTTTTTATGCTGACGGTTTTTTGCACTTTTTTCTTATGGAACAAAATGCGCAAAACCGTTTTCAAAGAAAATTAAAAAAATTTTGTTTAAATATTTTTATTGAGCGTTGCACCACGATTGTTTATTAGGAAAATTGAAAAAGCAACAAAGTCTAAGCGGTAGAAGTTATAGCAGCTATTTTCGAAAATATTTAATAAGCGCTATGTTATTAATTTTCTCTATACTATAGGTAAACGGTGACAAAATTAGGTAAAATTTCTCAAATAAAAAATTTTGAATTTTTTCGCAGAACTATTTACAAAACCCTTTCAGAACTCTTGTAGAACTCTTTATCGTACACTGGAGTATGACATCGGAACTATTTTTCCTGGAAAAAAGGGGGCCGCGTGAAGTTCTGCCCGAAATTCCCCGGAACTATTGCAATTTCCAGTCAGGAACTCTAGAACTCTTTAGAATCTAGCCAGAACTCTAAAAAATTTCACATTTGTCGAAAGTTCTGGGGCCAACTTCACGGGAGTCTTTTCGTTCAACTTTTATTCAACTAATCGCCTGTGAAAGTTGAACAATCGAACACGCTGTAAGCGAAAAGTGAACGATTTCGGGCAAAAGTGGGGTAGACAAAAAGTCAAAATGGGGTATGGCCCCCCAATGGGTTAAGTCTGACAACCCTACGTCAGCCCTCTTTAAAAAAAAAAA
>NW_023458630.1:220000-221670 GCF_013731165.1 Rhagoletis pomonella | reverse complement strand
GGATGGTTCGATGTATTATGTATTATTGTATCTGTGGCTGTGGGCTTTTATTTATTTTTATCGTCAGATCTAAGTAATTTAGCTTTCCTTGCATTTCTTGTTCCATTGTGAATTTTATATTGCTGTGCTGTTTGTTGAGGTATTCCAATATCTGTCCTTCATTTTTCTTTGTTATAAGACATATATGCTTTAGGTAAATGGTGACAAAATTAGGTAAAATTTCTCAAATAAAAAAATTTTGAATTTTTTCGCAGAACTATTTACAAAACCCTTTCAGAACTCTTGTACAACTCTTTATAGTACACTGGAGTATGGCATCGGAACTATTTTTCCTGGAAAAAAGGGCGCCGCGTGAAGTTCTGCCCGAAATTCCCCGGAACTATTGCAATTTCCAGTCAGGAACTCTAGAACTCTTTAGAATCTAGCCAGAACTCTAAAAAATTTCACATTTGTCGAAAGTTCTGGGGCCAACTTCGCGGGAGTCTTTTCGTTCAACTTTTATTCAACTAATCGCCTGTGAAAGTTGAACAATCGAACACGCTTTAAGCGAAAAGTGAACGTTTTCGGGCAAAAATGGGGTAGACAAAAAGTCAAAATGGGGTTAAGTCTGGCAACCCTACGTCAGCCCTCTTTTAAAAAAAAAAATTGACTCCATCATATTATCGCAACTGGTACGTAATGACCCGGCGATATTTCATTTCATTTCATTTATTTCGGTTCATGCATGCCCATAAAACGATTGCTCCTTTTGTTGTATTAATTTCTTGCTCATATCAAACATTATCTGGGACATGTCAACTATAATTAAATTATTTTCGTATTACCTTTTACAGTACAGTTTAAGGAAGTTCAAAAGTTATCTAAAACCCTTAAGAAATACCTTAGGTATTGTCTTTGTATAAAATAATATTGCACAAACAAAATACATAGGAGAAAAATACCGAGTTACAGAGTACCAAGTTCGGTGGGAAGAACCCTATTACAACTTTGTATGCTCAGAATTGAAAATTCAGTAAAAATAAGTACAAATTTTAAAAAATCAGGACATTAGCGTCAATGAATAAAGTAGTAGAAAATACATAATCGCCTCGGAGCGTTTTAGCGATAAAGTTTAGGGGGCCGTTCCAAATTGTGGTATCACAAAGGACAATCTTATATTGTCTAAGTGAGCTCCGGTTGCACGGGGCTGCCACCTTACCTAACCTAACCTAACCTGGTAGAGGTACTCGAGTATATATTTCTAATTACTGGTATCGGAACACCGCTATGTATGAATGAGGCAAGTTTCAATAATAAAAGGTTTGCTCAGAAAACAGTTTTCTTGCTCCCTTTTGACAAAATCGGCGTCTTTAGCAAGGCACAGTGTGTGTGTGTGTGCAACCTTTTGTAAGGGAGTGTTAAAACTCTAATGTCACTAGTCAGCAAACCTTTAATTATTAAATCATGTAAATGAGGTACGTTTGTAAAGTGTTTTTAATATTATTCAGATTTTTGCTGACTTATGAATAATTGCTCAATTTTGCCTTTTTACGCGCCAAATAAGTGTAAGTTTGCAATTTGCAAAAACGTCGATGTTAGGAAACATCTCGATACTTCTCATATCGAACTAATTGTAACATTCTGTAAAACTAGTATAAAACCAGGGCTATGAACATGTGTTTATATATTAC
>NW_023458630.1:216592-219900 GCF_013731165.1 Rhagoletis pomonella | reverse complement strand
GTTACCAGTACTCGTTTGTTTCAGCACACGGGAGTGGATTACGCCGGCCCCTTTATTTTGCCGCTCTCGCACAACATACAAAGCATACGTCGCTCTATTTATATGTTCATCCATATCCTACATTCACCTCGAATTAGTAACCGACTATATCACGGAATCCTTCATCGCAGCTTATAAAAGACTCGCCGGAATTTACGGTATATGCAAAAACCTCACCAGCGATCGAGGAACAAACTTTGTTGGTGCCGACAAAGAACTAAGCCAACTTTTTTCATCAGCTTCAAGTGAGATGACCCGCCTTAGTCACTTATTGTCAAAGGATGGAACACAATGGCGTTTCAACCCACCGTCTGCTCCAAACTTCGGAGGGCATTGGGAAGCCGGAGTGAAGGCAATGAAGCATCACCTCAAGCGTGTTATGAAGGACTCCTTGTTTACATATGAAGAGTTTACTCCGACCCTTCGACAGATTCAAGCTGTTCTTAACTCCAGACCACTTTGTAGACTTACTGATGATCCAGATGATATGGATTACCTTACACTGGGTCATTTCTTCTTCGGTGGACCCATAGCGACGTTACCAGAGCCTAATACGACTAACGTGCCGAAAACTCGTCTCTCGCGCTGGCAATTAACAAGGCGTTTAACTGAGCAATTCTGGGAGAAATGGCGAACGGAGTATTTGCAACAACTACAAGCTCGCTACAAGTGGCAACAACCTACATCCTTCATTCAAACTGCCTCAATAGTTTTCATAATCGACGAAAGATACCCTCCCTCAAAATGGCATCCCGGTGAGGATAACTTAATCAGAGTCGTTACCATTAAGACAGCAACAACTACTCTTGTGCGTCCAATTAGTAAGCTGTGTCTACTCCCAAATTCTGCAGATCACGAAGATGATATACATTTATTACACCACTTTCTGGTGCAACGCGGGGAGTATGTTAGAAATACAAATATTTCTAATTTTCTACCTAGCCGTTTCTAACGTAACACTAGAGTCGTAAATAAGTTATTATATCTACTTAATATTGTTATCATTTAATCTTTGTAAAATTGAACAAAAGATTTTGATATTCACCACAACTGATCGGGTAGCACTTAACCTCAAGTACAATTATGTTGTTTGGTCGAGATCTGGCAACCAAAAATTCCAAACACATCTGTTGACATTCTCTTTTGTTCGTATAAAAAATTCCTATCCAGTCGTGTTAAAATTAAGTCTTTTTTATCGTGGAATTGGCCAGCTACAGACGTCTCAAGGATAACCACATTGTTATATAATAAATTATCTTTTATATTAAACAATTTATTATCGCAGGTAACTAAGCATTTTCATTTCTTCGCTACATTGGTGTGAGAAAAATGGGTGGTTCGTTGGTTAGAGTTCGCTCAACAGTTCAATTTTATATTGAACAGAAATCGTTGGATAAATTTATTAGAAATGTGTAATCGAGTTTCCATAGAAATTTTGACAGTTGATTTAAGTTTACACAGTTATAAGTTTTACTTAATATCCACAGAGATATAGAAATTACGAAAAGGAAATACTGAATATTGAAGTGCGCTTGAACCACTCATGTTTAACCGATATATAAATGTATTAAGAATATTGATTTTATTATTACCCATTTTTTTATTTTACTGTATCGAAGCGGTTGCACAAATATTTGTAATTTAGTATTTGAGTTGATTGTGAAATATATTAATGCACAAATTAAGTTATGGGAGCGACTTATTTACATGGAATTGGCGATAGGGCTGATAGATTTACTTTAAATAAATAGTGAATCTAAAGATTATCTATAGCTGCTTTTACATCATCAAAATTGAAAGCTGTGCCAGCGAACATCGCGTATTTCTCCGCCTTCCTTATTAGTAAAGAACATAGGTTCTTTGGTTTTAGCCCATGTATATATATATATATATATATATATATTATATAGCACACGTGTCCCGAAACCACCAGGTTTTTCTTTATTTAATAGAGGACTTGACAATTTGCCCGGGTTATCAAGAACCTCATCTACAGTAGGTTGAGGGCTATGGGGTGAAGGCTCTGAAACTGATGTTGGTACCGTTTCTCCATCAGCTAGGGGATCATGCGGTATGGCGGTGATTTCAGGATAACCTTTACCATCGCCTGAGGCACCACTAGCACCAAATTTACCACCTTCGTCGGCTACCGGTTCCGTAATGGAACTTCGACATTCTTCTGGCAATTGTGAATACAAGCTGCCTACTATTTGGCATTTAGCATGTTTGGAGCACATCGTAAATAACGCCACATAAGTATAAAGCATTTACAACATTCCTATTAAACATAATTTCATTTAATTATGCCTTTTAAATACAATACTAATAATTCTGCAAAAAGGCAGACTCACTTTCCGAAATTCGATCCTGCTTATCGGCATAATTTTCCAAATGTGCTTGCCCTGCTACTTCCATAGTAATAGCTTCATTTTCCTCAGCATATAAACAATTAAAATAGCAAAAATTAGCAAACAAAATACTTTCCTTCATTTTGTTCTGTTGTCAAATTTCTGAGAAATGTAAATTCCCCGCGATGCAATACAGCAAGAACAAGGACCAGTGATGCATTCCTAAGTAAAACTATTATTCGGCAGCAATGCTCAGAGCGCTCCAAGCAGCAATATTAATTTGTATCAAATATAACATTAGACGGTGGTTCTAATACATTTTATATAATTATTAATCAGAGTAAATCGATTATATTGCATTTTTTTTTTTCAAAAATTAATGCACTTAAAATTTTTTTTTTAATATTTCTTAAGTTTCTTTCATTATAACTGAAAAGCAACCGTGCATGTAAAAAATTGTATGCTGCCTTAAATTTCACCTCTGGAAACTTTATCCCAATAAAGGACTTCACCACAGTTTTTTTACTGGATATACTGAGCTCGCAACTCTTTTATATTTTTGACAATTCACTGGATAATATGTTTGTCCTTTTCTTACATGTGTATTTCATTTGTATTCTTTTCAATATGTAATTTGTATGAATTTGCTGTGAAATGCCAAGAACGATAGAATACAAGATTGCGCATCCCCGCAGAATGACATTTATGGCAACGGATAAACAATGAATATGACGAAGAACAATGAGTTGACAGTTGTGAATTTGCAGTGAGAAAACGTGTTTTCTTAACGATTCGCCAATTTCTCAAGCCATCTTTAAATATAGCAAATTAAGCACAACGTTAATAAAAAATATACAACCACTCTTGAAATGTGTTCAAAAGAATAGGTCTTATTAATCAACCATTTAGAATTTTTGTGTT
>NW_023458630.1:216221-216492 GCF_013731165.1 Rhagoletis pomonella | reverse complement strand
ACCGAGTCCTACACGGACGAAACTGTAAGGGTTCTTGTGGACACTTACAGAAATAGAGCGCTTGACGTCTTCATTCGTGGGCTAAATGGGGAGCTTTCCAGAATGCTCCTTGTCCAACGCCCCAAGACTCTCCCTGAGGCCTATTCGGCTTGCTTGGAACTTCAGAACGTCAACTATCGGAATTTTTCACTACATTCCAACCAGAGTAACAACCGCGTAGTTGCCCCTATTAATAATATAAATGAAGCTAGACATTCTTTCGAAGCTAAAC
>NW_023458630.1:210129-216121 GCF_013731165.1 Rhagoletis pomonella | reverse complement strand
CCCCCCCCCCCCCCCCCTTCGAAAAAATGGAGGTCGACGGCTCTACCCAATCACGAACCGTGAATTATATGAATCGCCCTAATCCTTTTAAACGGGCGGCCAGTTCGGAGAACTTTCCAAGGAAACAGCAGAGGCTCTTCCATTCCACCACCGGCACTACCGATGACGAGGCAGGAAGTCAAGAAGAAGGGGATTTTCTTTCAGAGGGCCATCTAGCGTACCATACCTAGAGTACACGCTCCCTGACGGTCGCATCCTAGACTTCCTTATTGACACAGGTGCAAATAAAAATTTTATAAGTGAATCGGTTGCGACTGGAGGTGACCCTGTAGATGAGGTATTTAATGTGAATTCTGCCGGGGGGCAGGTACAGATTAACAAAAAAATAGGATTAAGATTTTTTAAAGATATAGGATTCCCTTCTAAAATAGTGTTCTTCGTCCTGCCAGGACTTAAATCCTTCGCCGGCATTATTGGCGATGATACGTTAAGGATGTTAGGAGCCATTGTTGACAGGAAAAACAATCACCTTAAAGTCAATGACTTTAACTTGCCCTTAAAGGCCAAAGTTTCTGACCAGGTTAATTATTCCATGGGTAAAGATGTCTCTGACGACACTAGACAACAGGTAGACCAATTATTGGAAAAATAACGGTAACGAACTTGTAGACACAAGTGTCCGAGCCGAAATACGGACAACCACTCCTGAACCTATCTATAGTAAGAGCTATCCTTACCCAGTATGCATGAGAGAAGAAGTAGATAGACAAATAAATGAGCTGCTTGATGAAGGGGTAATACGGCCATCCAAAAGTCCTTACAATTCCCCGATTTGGGTGGTGCCGAAAAAAACCGAAACCAAATGGGGAGAAACAGTATCGCATGGTGGTCGACTATAAGCGGCTGAACGCTGTTACGATAGCTGACACCTATCCCATCCCTGATATAAACGCAACGTTATGTAGCCTTGGCGAAGCCGACTTTTATACAACGATTGATTTGACCTCCGGATTCCACCAAATTCCAATGAAGGATTCTGACATCCCGAAGACTGCCTTCTCCACGAATCCCTTCGCTTGCCGTTCGGTCTGAAAAATGCGCCTGCCATATTCCAGAGAATGATAGACGATGTCCTGAAAAAGTACATCGGGAAAATATGTTACGTCTACATTGACGACATAATAGTATTCGGTAGGGACGCAAAAGAACACCTTGATAACGTGGAGAAAGTCTTCGCAACACTCCTAGAAGCGAATCTGAATGTAAATCTAGAAAAGACGTGTTTCTTCGAAAAGGAAGTTGAATTCCTTGGCTACATAATTACTCCCGATGGAGTACGCGCTGACCCGATAAAGGTGGAGGCTATAAAGCTTATTTCACCTCCTGAAAATTTGAAAGACTTGAAGAGTTTCTTGGGTATGACTTCATACTACAGGAAATTCATTAGGGACTATGCCAAGGTCGCAAAGCCATTGACCAATCTTACACGCGGCGAAAATGCTCAAGTAAAAGCTAACGCATCTAGGAAAGTAGCTATTGCCTTCCATGAGTTAAAACAACTATTGGTATCTGCGGATGTCCTGGCGTTTCCTGATTTCGCCAAACCATTTAACCTCACAACCGATGCCTCGAACTATGCCATTGGGGCAGTCCTCTCACAAGGAACGATTGGCGAGGACAAACCTATAGCCTATATTTCGCGATCCTTGAACAAATGCGAAGAAAATTACGCCACCAATGAGAAGGAGCTCCTCGCTATAGTTTGGGCACTCGACAATCTGCGCTCCTATCGATATGGTGCCAAAAAGATTAGAATATACACCGACCATCAGCCATTAACGTTTTCCCTGAGTTGCAGAAACTACAATGCCAAAGCTAAAATGATGGAAAGCAAGGATTGAGGAGTACAATTGCGAACTAATCTACAAACCAGGAAAATCGAACTTGGTTGCCGATGCTCTTTCTTGCCCCAAAACTGAAGTCAACGCGTTGACCGATTCAGTTGTTGCTCAGCCCCCATCCGTTTCAGATCAAGATCCCGCAACAAATGCTAATCCTAACATAGAGCCCGAAATTGACACTGCCACACAAGCTACAATGCATTCTGCAATTCTGAGCTTATACCACACGTGGAAGCTCCGATCAATGTATTTAGGAACCAAATCATTTTTAGGGAAGGGGATAGGCCTCGATGCCTTGAGGAACCACATCAAGGCTACCGAAGGTTTTATGTCTCATTACCGGAACACGATGCAGATGCATTGACCGCAATCCTCAAGGAAGTACTGAACCCAAATGTTATTAACGGTATAAAGATTCCCGAAAGATTTCTTGGGTTGTTACAAGATGTCTATGTCAACAACTTTCAAAGATATCGAGTAAGGATAACCCAGAGGATTGTGGAAGATGTTATGGCTGCAGACAGGGTTTTCGAAATAATTGAGAATGAACACAAAAGAGCGCATAGAAACCCTTGTGAAAATCGACTCCAAATACTGGAGGAATATTATTTTCCTGCAATGGCTAGGCAAATACGAGACTACGTGAGGCACTGCGATACCTGCAACTTAAACAAGTACGACAGGCATCCCGCAAAACCGTTCCTTCAACCTACCCCAATACCAGGTTATCCTTGCGAAATCCTACACATCGACCTTTTCGAAATAGAAAAGCAAAAGTATCTTAGCGCGATCGATAAGTTTACAAAATTTGCTAAGCTATTTCCTATAAAGAACAAATCTTCGGTTCACCTGCGAAAGAAACTTACTGATCTCCTGCACTATTTCTCTGTACCGAAAATATTAGTCATGGACAACGAAAGGGGATTTTTAACGCCCCTTGTTTTAAATTATATCCGATCCCTTGGAATAGAAATTTACCAAACTCCCACACAAAGAAGTGAAAGTAATGGTCAGGTTGAGCGTTTGCATTCAACACTAATAGAGATATACCGCTGTATTTC
Source organism: Rhagoletis pomonella (assembly GCF_013731165.1). Lineage (NCBI taxonomy): Eukaryota > Metazoa > Arthropoda > Insecta > Diptera > Tephritidae > Rhagoletis > Rhagoletis pomonella. Next base: position 213,159 of record NW_023458630.1, on the reverse strand, counting down.
GGGCGAGTTTAACAGATTAACTCCAAAGGAGCGCATTTCAATAGCAGTGGATAGGTATAATAATACCGTTTAATCTGTTATCAAGCGAAAACCGGCGGATGTATTCCTCAACCGGACCTCAAGAATAAATTATCAGGGGTTGGTAGATTTCAGGGAAAAAACCATGGAGGATATAAAAGCTTTACTGGAGAAGGAGCAGGAGGTCAGAAACGCGAGGTTGAACACCAAACGCACTACTCCGCGTTCTTTCGATACCGGAGATAAGGTGTTCATTTCAAATAAACAAATTAAGGCCAAACAAAAGCCATTATACAAAGAAGAAACGATTGCCGAGAATCGAAACGCAACAATACTTACGCAAACAGAGAAAAAATTCCCCAAAGCAGATGTAAAAAACATCTAAAGATAACATTGGTCAGAAGGCAAATCTTATGCTTAGATTCTCGGGTCCCAGGGTCTGGGTGCAAATTGTTTGCAGCCGATGTAGTCAGATGTTGGTTCAATTCCAAATAACTCGATGGTTCGAATGATTACAATCGGTGTGGTTCAACTCCACCATGAGGGCTCTGCTTTAATTGACGTGAAGCCACTCGTGCCATGAGTAGGCCATTTGCAATTATTAACGCTTATGGCTAAAAGGGATCAACACGAGCCTTCCAATGTCAGCTGAGAAAAACGCCTATATTCCGATGCAAAATTATGCGACTAAATTGTTGTACACAAACACCTAAAAGGTGCAAAAATTTAAACAAAAATATGCAACTAAGTCGTACATAAACACCTAAAGGTGCAAAAATAAAAAAATATATGCAAAAAAGCGCCTAAAAGGAGCAAAAATAAAAAAAAAGCATTACTAACAAAAAAACAAATTACTAAATCACTAACTAACTAACATCTTATGAAAAAAGGGAAAAAAAGGGGAAACATTCCTCGAAAAAAAAACTAACAAACTAAACTAAAAATAACTCACTAACTAGCAACAAAACCGGTTAATAAAAAAAAAAAAACCTAATACTAACAAGTTAAACTATACTAACAAAACCCTATTAACTTACTAATGCTAACTAATAAACTAATAATAACTGAAAAATTAATTGTCAGTAAATTCCACTTAACACCACTCCGAGTCCTCATACATCCCCGTCAAACCCGAAGCGACCCGAACTCCACTCACTAGTTATAGTACTAGCATTTAGGAAAGAGATTACAATTAAATTAGATACAAGTCATAATATCTGAAATGTTACATAAATTTTACATATTTAAATCTTCAGCTTCAGGATAAGATTCGAAAAACCGTAGGATAGCATTTAGATGACATGTGAATTTCCTAATTAAGTATTGTTCTTGAAATAAAATCCGATAAATAGCTTTAGTTCATGGAATATTAATTTTGAAATGTAAATTTTTCACTAACTATGTATATTAGTTATAAGGATATTTGTACTTTGACTCCTAGATTCTGCCTCTGTGCGCCCGCACAAGCATACGTCCTATTCGATCTGCACTCGCCTGTGGTAACTGCACGAGACGGGTATGGCTGGATAGTCAACGGATACTTCAAGATAATTCATGTGATCAACCTAGCCCGCTATGAAGAAATCGCAAGTCGTCTGGAAGCCGAAGTCACCAGGCTGAATGAAACCAATGATATCACGGATGTCCTTGCTTATCACTTAGAGAAGGTTCAAATCCAACTTAATGACCTTTTAGGTCCAAAATACAAAAGAAATAAGCGTGCAATCAATTGGATAGGATCGGCTTGGAAATGGATTGCCGGTTCTCCCGACGCGTCCGATTGGGATGAGGTACTTCGATCCCAGGATTCGCTAGTACTAAACAACAACCAACAGTACAGGGTAAATAATGAAATATTTAAGAAAACTCATGAGCTATTGCAGGTGGTCAACGGCATGGTAACCGTCACAAACGGCATCCTGGGGCATGACCACGTTATGAAACTATCAGAAGAAATCCTGCACAAAGTAATGATCTTGAAGGATGATGTCAATGAGTTTGTTCAAGCCTATCAAATGGCCAAGGCTGGAGTGATTAACAGCAACCTGCTAAACAAAGAGGAAATCAACGAATTGATCAGCGAAATCGAAGTCCTTCCATACGCTAACGTCATCGAAGCCGTCGAATACGGCGAACCATCAATCTACACGAATGGTACCTTGCTACTTTACGTTTCGTCCATGCCAAAAGTGGATCAAACGAGATTCAACAATCTTATCACTCGAGCTATTACAAAAAATGGTCATCGGCTGGATTTAAGGTACAGCCAAGTTCTAATCAACAAGAAGCAAACATATGGCGTCAAGGATAAGTGCATTCATCTGACAAGCGCAATGGTATGCAAGCAGGATGCATTGGACCTACTACGCGAAGAAGATTGCCTGCCGTGACTGCTCAAAGGTGGCGAGACCAGTTGCCGCTACGTAAGCTGCAACGACTCAACGATTGAAGTCATCAAAGAGGACACGATCTTATTGGACAACGTCAATGACACAGTATGGTCAGGTGAAACCCCCAACTATTTGAACGGCTCCTACATTCTTCAACTGGAAAACGAAACTATTCGAATTGATGATAAAACTTACTGGAGCATGAGCAGCTCAGGCGTTCAAATACTCCCACCTGTGCTATCTACTATAAACAATAAAAGCCTCGCCGTCAATCTGAATCTTGTCCACGAGATGACTATTAGAAATGTTAAACTTCTGAGATACCTAAAGGACAAGACCAATTGGTTTACAGCTTCGGAAACTCTGGGCTTGTTTTTGCTATTAATTCTCATTTGGATAGTTTGGAGGAAGCTAACAAAAGGGACAGCACTTCCTAAAGTAAGATTGTCCATACTACAGACGGATCCTCAGGCACGAAGAAAGGAAGACACCTGTCCACGCTCGGATCTGCGGGACGCAGATCTTTAGAGGGGGAAGAGTTAACACTGCCCAGAGTTAACTCGCTGCGGCGCTCCCACTGTTGCCCACTACACGTGCCGCTAAGTCAGCACAATTACATTCT
>NW_023458630.1:207509-210029 GCF_013731165.1 Rhagoletis pomonella | reverse complement strand
AAAAAAAAGTAGAATAAAAATTGATTTAATTTTGGTTTTAATCTAATTTTAGGCACATATATATGTATTTATGTAAGCAAAAGTGAATTGAAATAGAAAATAACTGAAAAGGAAATGAATTTAAATAAAAATAACTACTGCGAGCAGCAAAATAGAGTCTTTTTACTTACGAAAACTCATAGCAATGGCATTCCTTATAGCCGCTGCTCTTAGGTCATTTTCACCAACTCTTGTTGTGTGATTAGGTTGATTCCTTGCTGATCCGTATTCTGCTGCATCCTGCATCCAGACGGAAGAAACTTCATAGTTCTCAAGTTTTAAAAAATTGTGTAAAATACGGCCTGTATTATAACGTTAACATTTTTAGGTGCTACTTGTAAGCCTCTCCCTATTTTTCGGAAACGAGCCTTCAGCTGGCCGAAAGCATTTTCGATAACACGCCGACATTTGGACAGTCGATAGTTAAAGAGTTTTTCAGCAGCTGGTTGGTTAGCTACATATGGATATGGTTTCATCATGTGGCGCGATAACCGAAAGGCCGAATCGCCCATAAGTAGCACAGGTATATTGAATCCGCCAATAAGCTCGCTTTTTTGTACGAAAATGTCTGCGCTTTCATGAAATTGTTTTAATGAACTTTTTTCAAATATGTAAGAGTCATTATTTCTTCCAGTAGATCCAATGTTAATATACGTAAATTTTGACCTGTAAGTCCAAATAATTTAAAAATATACATATGCATGCGATACAGTGCAGCCATAAATTTACATACCTGTGATCACAGCTTGCCAATAAAACCACGGAATACCATCCTTTGTAATTGTGGTATTCTACGGCATCCTCCTTTCTTGGCTGCACTTCAATGTGACATCCATCTACAGCTCCAAAGCATTGCGGAAACCCTAGGACTGCGAAACCGTCTACGATTCTTTTGATTTCTTGTTGATTTGGGGGGTATGTATTAATGCAATCCGCAAAATCATCGCAAACTGAGTGGCAAAAATCCAGAACAATTTCACCAACAGTACTTCGGCCAACACCAAATAAACTAGAAACGGTTCTATACTTTGCTGCAGAACCCAATGAGAAAAGTGCGATAGCCACCCTCTTTTCGAGTGGAATACAACGCCTCAGGTTGCTATCAATTTTCTCCATGTTTCGTACTTTTTCGAACACTTTTTGAAAAGCCCTCCTATCGAGACGAAAGTTTTCTCTGAATCTTGCGTCGTCCATTGCACGGACATCGTGCTCCCAAAATCTGCTACTGCGGTCCTTTAGGGATACAACTAATGGTTAAAATCCTTATAAAAGAACATTTTTACTTACGAATTTCCAGATCCGCCGTACGTCGGACTGGGCATTTGCAATCCTGGCTCGTAGGATCGCGTGACTGCTCAAAATAGAATTTATTTGCGCCCTATTATTTATTAATTTAAGTAATAGTAACTGAATTTTTCACAAAATAAAACTTGATTTTTTACGAACAGAATAGCTGTCAATAACAAAATTTTTCTTCTATCCATTTTCACTTGGCGATTACAGAAAAAAAAATTCTTCAATATCAGCTGATTAAATGCACAAGGTTGCCGTCTGTCAGGGTGAAATTTCAATTTGCATTTGTGCTTCTTAATTCAAATTAATTTTGTTCATCTGTCTACCATATAAGGCACAGAGATGAGATCATTGAAAATTATTTGGTTCTATGCATTATATACATATGTACATGTTATGTACCAATAAGTTAATTGTTTTTTAAAGTAAATTTAAATCAATTAATTGCACATGCAAATCTTTAGCACCTGACCACACATCAAGCTCACTTAGCCTCTGTAAATTCCACTGCGTGGTTATTATATCAGGATCGCAATCTATGAGATGGGGAAACTTTAACAAAAGAGGTAAAATTGGTAAATCTTCGTTAGAAACTACCTCAGCTGGTGCTATTATTTGTAAAAGTTTTATATCTTCACGCTGGAAATCAAAACTTAAATTTATTAGGTCCAACAACTCTATGTAAAACTTTAATATATTGGTTTTAACTTCAAGGATTCCAGAACAATTGACATCACTTTTCATAAACATCTCAGCATTTTTCTAACAAAAATGTCAGATATTTCAACTTGATTATATTCATTTTTAAAATCAACAATAATATGTTACTGATCGCACCTTTTTTAATCAAGTTACTCAAAATTAAGAGATAATGTACTTTGATAGTTGCATATAAGTATGGCAAACGAGAGCTTTCAGCTTGGAACTCTTTGTTAAGATTGTTAATTATGGGAAAAATTTAAGATAGAAATAAAAAATAGCATTTGGTTTTGCAACACATTCCTTCGGCCAGCTCGCATACAGTTTACTTCGTAAAAGCGGGAAATAAAATAAAGTTTCAAACTATCCCATTGCTCCATTCCCGCCCATCCGGCTAAATTTTTGCGCCGAGTCACGAAAGGCAGGAGTTTATTAAGTGTCGAGATCTAAAACCAAGGCGAATTTATACAAGGTGGTGTTACTGGCGAA
>NW_023458630.1:200015-207409 GCF_013731165.1 Rhagoletis pomonella | reverse complement strand
ACACAAAGCAGGCAGTCGAGTTCGGGACGGTAACGCTACGGTTTAGACTAAGAATTCTAATTGTAATTAAGTAAATAGAATAAACTGTGTTAGATTCCAAAATTTGTGTTGTAGATTTTGAAACTCGTAGTTAGAACTATTAGGCGCGTTGGCCCAACTAACTTATTTTTTGAGTGTTAAAAGGTGACACTCATTAACTTACATATCACTAAAGGATCTCCTGTTTCGGAAAGTGCCGTCGAACGTGGGGAGATCAAGTTCGGGTAGTCGAGCTCTTGTGAACGACGTTGAAGCTACAACTAAGGTATCAGCGAGGACAGAACCGTCATGAGGATTAGCGGCGGTAAATTCAGCAAACAAATGCAGCAAATATACTTTTTGTTGATCGTAAATTTCGAACATAGTAGAAAACACGTTGTTGGTTAGGTACTCATGATCTTTTATAACCTCAAATTTTAACGCATAGATTGACTCGTGCTCCCGCTCAATTCTATCCCACGTTTTTTCCAAATGCTCAAGGCGCGACTGAAGTTTAATTTTTGTAAGTTCGGCAACGGACGACTTTTTAATGGGATCTGAAGCTGTTTTTAGTAGCCCAAACCGATTCAATTGAAGCTGCACTTTTGATTCAAGGGTGCGAGCATCAGCCATATTGGCGTTGAGTGATATTCGGCTGACGTACTGGGTAGGGGCTTTTGGTTTCGCTTAGATTTGAGCCGGAATGAGCTATCCGGCTCGAAGGACCAGTATGGTCAATATAACATTGAACTGTTGAGCGAACTCTAACCAACGAACCACCCTTTTTTCTCACAGTGTTCAAGATGAAATTGAACAGACGACCAATCTAGCGAAGAAATGAAAATGCTTAGTTACCTGCGATATTAAATTGTTTAATATAAAAGATAATTTATTACATTACAATGTGGTTATCCTTGAGACGTCTGTAGCTGGCCAATTCCACGAAAAAAATACTTAATTTTAACACGACTGGATAGGAATTCTTTATACGAACAAAAGAGAATATCAACAGATGTGTTCGGAATTTTTGGTTGCCAGATCTCGACCAAATAACAAAATTATACTTGAGGTTAAGTTCTACCAGATCAGTTGTGGTGAATATCAAAATTTTTTGTTCAATTTTACAAAGATTAAATGATAACAATATTAAGTAAATATAAGAACTTATTTACGACTCTAGTGTTACGTTAAAAACGGCAAGGTAGAAAATTAGAAATATTTTTATTTCTAACAATTTCACTGAATAGTCTTCATAAACTAAAGCCAAGGCAACTCTGACGCAAGAAAAGAGAGTATGGGGCGTTCCAAGAATGATAAAAAGCCCATGCATGGCCATGGTATAATAATAACAAGGTGTAAGGCAATTTCCTATAAGACTTTAAATGACTGTTTAAATAGATTAAAACACATAAATATCGATAATATAAGCGAATTTCTGATTTAACCATGCAGCCACTCTATTCTAGTGTATCAGTAGTTCATTTGGCTCAATATTATGACAGTGCAGCAACAGTTATTTAATTTAAAAAATCACCTTTCTCTACGTTTTTTGTGCACGTTTTTTTCTATTGATAACCACGATATCTTTTATTTTTTACTTTTTGAAGACAAAAATTATACAAATCCAGCAATTTTAGATATTAATATCATTCTGAAAGCACCAAGTTCTCAAAAAATCACGATACAACGAATTACTCAAATGGAGTATTTAAAATACTATTTCACAACGAATAGTAGTATAAAAATTAAGATCGGCAGCACTGAAAATAAGCATGCCGATCTTGTCAAAATCACAACAAACACGTCGCTATTGACAACACCTTGTTATTATTCCACCATGGATTGCGCTCATGAGAGAAGATTTTGAGCGTAATTTTTGCGTGACGTCATCTTGTTGCAATTGCGAGAGAGAAATGTCAAAACCATTGAAAAATATGTAACAATACAGAAAATTTTGTTAATATTAATATTAAATGGTTCAATTTTGCAGGAATTAATAAATATACAAAGATTAATTAATTAAGACCACGTAGCAATAATTTTGGACATGCAGCCCTTTAGGTAAGTACGATTTTTAGCACATGCCGGATGTTGAAAAAATGCATGTACATACTAACAATGTTTGCAATTTCATCTAGACCAAAAGGAAGGTGTGCAGCAAAGTGAATTTGGACTCACCACAAAGCGTGCATTGTAAAAAGCCATGCAGACTCCATACTTATATTTGTGGGCGGAAGACAACCACTACAAACTTCAAAGATTTTGACTCCACTCCTTTGATTTGACGACTTTTGTACCATATCCGAGAGGATGTATGAGTGCGGCTTCTTATGAAATATGTATTCTATGTAAGTAAAACATAATATAAGCTGAACTTTTAAATGTATTATAGTTTGGGCCAGGGGCGCACCCAGGAATATATTTTAGGGGGGTTGTATACTTCTAAAGATATATCATCAGAAAATTCGCTTCAAATAATACGTTCTTTAAAATACATTTATGCAAGTTTTATAAGATAATAAATACATAAACTTTTTAAATTTTCATAAATTGCGCTTTTTTACATAAAATTAACAAAGAACTCAAACTCAAACCGACTTCAAAAAAAAGGGGAGGTTATCAATTCGTCGGGGTATTTCTTTCTTTTTTTATGTATGCTACCGCATGACTTTGGACCACGTGAACCGATTTCAATAATCCTTTTTTTATCGGAAAGATGGTACCTCAAGGGTCGGTAATTTGGTTTAGATCCGATCATTGGATCTTGAAGAAACTAACGGCACTCTCCAACTGGTATATGAGAATTGAAGTCGGTTGTGTTTTTTGTTTAAAAATACTTGTTTAATAAAAAGTTCTATAAAGACAAGATGCGCTTAACTTTCAAAAGTTACAAAAAATGTTAAAAAAGAGTTTTAATAAAAATAAGTTAATTGATTCCATGAAATTTTTTAATATTTCGAATTAAATACCGAAAAAATTAACTGAGCCCTCAAGAAAAACGAAAAATTCACATAAAACGACGCACGAGAAATGAAAAAGAAGTTTTCTTCTACCAAAATTTCTTAAATCATAACCATAAACTTTAGTTAAGCTACACTTAATAGCAAAAGTATGCGTACACCATTTCTTTTTTAAATATTCAGAATATATTGAGAGTTAAAATTTGTTTGTTATTATTTTATAAATAAAATGATCATGATTAAAACAACATCATATAAATCGTGTTTTAAAACTTTACACGAAACAAAGTTAAATTTAACGGTTTTTCATCTAAATTTTTTACCTTTTAATCAGATTTACACACAGACACTTTGAAATGAGGGTGCTATTGATATGACCGGTACAGTACATACCTAAATATATCACTGAGCACCCGAAATGTGTAGTTATGCAATATTTTTTTTTTTCAATTTCCAATGTTTTTCATTTTAAATATTTTTCGTTAAATTTTTTTGAAGTACTATCGCCCAGTTTGTTGACCGAGTTTTAAAACCGTATAAAACTCGATTTATTTAAATTGCGATTTATAATACGACCCGGTTTACAACCCGCATAAATTTTTTCGATTTGTTCACAAAAATAATCAGACTTGCGACGCGTCGTAATTCTGTTTTACGACTGAGATTTAAGCTGCTGACAATGAGCTGAATTGTCAGTTTACAACGCGTTTTTTAAATCATAAATTTTCAATTCGTAAGCATAAAATTTCCAATTTTGCCTTTTCTTTGTGAATTTTGTCTTTTGGTTTCCAAAAATGGAAACAAATGGTGATTCTAAACAACAAGCTGGTCCGTCAAAGGTCCGCAACCAAAATTACTCTGCGGCTGAGGAGGATTTGTTGTCCGAGCTTGTGCTAAAGCACGGAAAGGTGCTGCTAGACAAAAGTACAAATCTGCTAAACAACGAGCAAAAAAAGGAAGCATGGCGAACTCTTGAAAAGGGGTTCAATTCGCCACCGATTTCCAAGGTAAAATTTTTTATTCTCCATTCTGATAGGGTTTTCCAGTTTTCTGTGCTTTTATAGACATTTCGTTCAGCCAAGAATCTCCTAAGTAAATTTGAAAATATCAAAGCTGGTCTCCGCAAAGGCTACGCCGCGAATAAACTGTCGCGTCAGATCACCGGCGGCGGCAAGCCTCCACACGATATTGACCAACAACTAAGCGGCAATAAGCAAGAGTTACATGCTGCGATTGCGCTAACAATCGAAGGTCTCGCACCAAATTTCGACGATGACGATGAAGGCCAGTTCGCCACAGCCATGTATGTAATACTTCTATATTGCTAGTACATTCAAAGTACATTCCCCAACATAAGAGTGCCGAAGTATTAAAAAAAGAAAGAGAGATCCGATAAGAGAATGTACTCAAAATGACAATTTTACTTTTCAAAATTCAGGAGCGGTTTCACAAATTTGTATTTAAAAACAACTCTTATGAAAAATTAACAAAAAATAAAATTTTTGTAAATCTATGAGAAGCGCTGCGGCCGTTGCTGGTGGCATAGGATAAAAATACCAATTAGAGAAGGACTTGGCATCAGTTGGCATTTCCAATTGGCGCCAATCAGCATAGAAGGGAATCGAATAACGTGCTTTATTGGATTCGGCCAACATATAAAATACCACACCACTTTATGTGTAAATAAGTTTTGTCTTTGTTAGGAAAATATTCTATCTTCCTATTTTTCAGATTTCCAAATAACGAGGAGTATCGGAGAAATTCGTCATACCGATCCCTAACCGCTAAAATAATGTATATATATATTTTTTTTGAAGTGAAACTTCTTTAGCGGCGGTTGGTTGGGTGGGAGTAAATTGGCAAATTCAGCGGAAACTGCACACGGAAATGGTGCAACGGAAATTATGCAACGGAAATGATGCAACGGAAATGGTGCAACGGAAATGGTACAATGGAAATGGTTGGAGCTGAAACAAGTACTTGTAAACAAGTAAGTATGGTATGAATTTAACAAAAACTTGCTAATAAAAGGTTAGAGGATAACACTTCGAAATAACAGTACAAGAATGAAAGTAAAGGTCAGTACGTACATAGATAAAGAAAATTATAAAGGCAAAGGTAAAAATAAAAATAAAAACAAAGATGTGTAAAGATAAAGGTAAAAACGAAGACCAAGGTAAATTTAAACACTTTACTTATATATATAAGGGCAAAGGTGAAGGGGAATATGTTGATGAAGAAAATGATAAACATAAAAGTAAAAACAAAGATGAGGACGAGGATACCGATAAAAGTAAAGATGAACATAGGGGAAGAAATATTAAGGTAAAGGTAGTTGAAGAGGAAAGGATATAGAGAGAGACACAAAGACTCAATCTGGGAACTATTTTGGGATTTTAGAGATTTTCGAGCTTCTCGAGACATCGATTAAATAATCGATATTTTAATTGGTTTTGTTATCGATATTTATCGATTTTGATATCGATATTTATCGATTTTGTTATCGATATTTACCGATTTTGTTATCGATATTCATTGATTTTGTTATCGATAATTATCGATTTTGTTATCGATTTTGTTCTCGATATTTATCGACTTTGTTAGCGATGTCTATCGATTTTGTTATCGATATTTATCGATTTTGTTATCGATATTTATCGATTTTGTAATCGATTTTTTTCGATTTTGTAATCGATATTTATCGATTTTGTAATCGATATTTATCTATTTTGTTATCGATATTTATCGACTTTGTTAGCGATATTTATCGATTTTGTTATCGATATTTTTATTGATTTTCTAATCGATTTAGCTACCAATGGTATTATCGATGTTGCAATTGAAATTTTTATCGAATTTGTCATCGATTTTGTTATCGATATTTTGATGGACGTTATGATCGATTTTGTTATCGATAGAGTATGAAGATAAAAATGAAGATAATGGAAAAACAGAATAACAAGGATGTTATTAAAACGAACAGTGGTAGAGGTAGGGATCTACATTGATCGAAAAAAAGCGAAAAAATATAACCTTAAGCAAAAGCAGATGTGTGTATGTATAGATAGATAAGTAACGTAAGTTTCACTTCTACAGTGTGGCCCAGGCGCCCTTACTTTTGTTTTTAATTTACTTTTTGATGCAGGTACTCTAAGAGGCATTTATGCATGAGAATTAAATTTTGAAAAAAGATGTCTTACAGCCAGTTTCACCAAACTATTTAAGTGGAAATTTACTTTAATTTAATTTTGTATTTAATTCTCATTTAGATAATTTTCAGTTTCAATAAACTATTTATTTAAGTGAATAAAAAGTGGTTGTAAAACAGACTAGGCTAGCGAAAGCTTTCATTTTTGCTGAGAGCTTTTGAAAGCTTTGGCACTCTGTGTTGTAAAAGCAGGGCTGGTATACAAGTAAGCAGCAGATACACAATGATCAGGTGATTAAACGTGTAACACCTCTGAGTGTGGTTATTCTGATTTAATTTTTATTTAAGTGAAGAGCATAGGTCACTTAAATCAAAATTAAAAATTGATTGGTGAAACCAAAAATTCGAAAATTAAACTTAAATAATTTGGTGAAACTGGCTGTTAATTCATTTTCGCGGCTAGGGCTCGATATACATTTCAGCGTGAAGGAAGCATGAGACCGTCAAATTTGTGTTTGTTTGTTGAATTCAGTGTTGCCACTGTTGGTATTTTCCGACCAAATTTGGTCGCTTCTTTTTCATTTGGTAGGTTGGTCGGCAAAGAAAGATTTTGGTCGGATAGTTGAACTAAGTTTTTAAATTCTTAATTATAAAAATATACATTTCCACCAAATTTTGCATATAAATATTTGCCAAATGTAGAAACCAATTTATTTTATATAAAATGCACATGCCACTCACTTCACCTTTGTAAAAAATTGCCGAAAAGCATTGAGACACTGTGCCGCAACATATTTAGTTTCTTTTCCCAAAGTCCAAAGAGGATAAATGAACTGAAGGAATTTCAGGACTACTGTTCGGTAAAACCCCACAAAATCTTGGGCATATCTCAAACACGATGGCTTTCACGAGGAAGCGTTGCTTTTTTTATGGTTAAATTACTGACAGGCTTAATTTTAAGTCCGCTTCTTCTGGGTGAAGCAAGCCTTAATGTTTCATCCCGGGTATCAAGACACTTGTGTCCCCTATTTTTGAAAACTTGTAAAACTAATCTTGAATTACTCGAGCTACTCCGTTACTTATGCCAGGATTTTAACTCTCATTCCAGCACATTTGATATATCTGATACGCTTTGCGCGATACTATCCTCTCTAAATAAATGATTGACTAACATAAATACATAATAATCAGCTGATGAATTTGGTTCTGTAGCTGAATAGTTTTAGATAAGGCGAATTTATACAAGGTGGTGTTACTGGCGAATTTAG
>NW_023458630.1:198617-199915 GCF_013731165.1 Rhagoletis pomonella | reverse complement strand
AGTAAATTTAAAAATATCAAAGCTGGTCTCCGCAAAGGCTACGCCGCGAATAAACTGTCGCGTCAGCTCACCGGCGGCGGCAAGCCAACACACGATATTGACCAACAACTAAGCGGCAATAAGCAAGAGTTACATGCTGCGATTGCGCTAACAATCGAAGGTCTCGCACCAAATTTCGACGATGACGATGAAGGCCAGTGCGCCACAGCCATATATGTAATACTTCTATATTGCTAGTACATTCAAAGTACATTCCCCAACATAAGAGTGCCGAAATATTAAAAAAAGAAAGAGAGATCCGATAAGAGAATGTACTCAAAATGACAACTTTACTTTTCAAAATTCAGGAGCGGTTTCACAAATTTGTATTTAAAAACAACTCTTATGAAAAATTAACAAAAAATAAAATTTTTGTAAATCTATGAGAAGCGCTGCGGCCGTTGCTGGTGGCATAGGATAAAAATACCAATTAGAGAAGACAGTTGGCATTTCCAATTGGCGTCAATCAGCATAGAAGGGAATCGAATAACGTGCTTTATTGGATTCGGCCAACATATAAAATACCACACCACTTTATGTGTTAATAAGTTTTGTCTTTGTTAGGAAAATATTCTATCTTCCTATTTTTCAGATTTCCAAATAACGAGGAGTATCGGAGAAATTCGTCATACCGATCCCTAACCGCTAAAATAATGTATATATATATATATTTTTTTTAAGTTAAACTTCTTTAGCGGCGGTTGGTTGGGTGGGAGTAAATTGGCAAATTCAGCGGAAATTGCACACGGAAATGGTGCAACGGAAGTGATGCAACGGAAATGGAGCAATGGAAATGGTTGGGGCTGAAACAAGTACTTCTTATGTGTATGCAACGGAAATGATGCAACGGAAATGGTGCAATGGAAATGGTACAACGGAATGAAACAAGTAAGTATGGTATGAATTTAACAAAAACTTGATAATAAAAGGTTAGAGGATAACACTTCGAAATAACAGTACAAGAATGAAAGTAAAGGTGAGTACGTACATAGATAAAGAAAATTATAAAGGCAAAGGTAAAAATAAAAACAAAAACAAAGATGTGTAAAGATAAAGGTAAAAACGAAGACCAAGGTAAATTTAAACATTTCCTTTTTGGTTGTTGTTGTTTTCGACAGGGTGGGTGTATGATGTATTATGGAACGAATTTCCGCCATCCCTTGTCAAATTTGGTTTGGAGACAAACCGGTTTCGGCGTTGTGCCATCTTCAGTGTCATTTTTCGTTCTGCATAATTTTTGTTGGTTGCTCGTATTTATA
>NW_023458630.1:196943-198517 GCF_013731165.1 Rhagoletis pomonella | reverse complement strand
ATTAGATTAAAACCAAAATTAAATCAATTTTTATTCTACTTTTTTTTTTGTCTTTTTTGAGTAGGCAGATCACCTCCAACTTTTCCATACTTACATATAAGTATACTCATAAACAAAAAATTGGTGTGCGGCATTTTGATAAATTTTGGTTGTATTTGGATTTTTTTATTTAATGTTTATTAACTTTTTATAAAATTCTAGCGTTTTATACAATAAACAACATAAGTAAAATTCCACACTTCAAAGCTTGTACAAAATCTAGAAAAATTTATAAAACTTTTTTAGCAGAATATTTAGACAATTTTTTGGTATGCAGTTTTCTAAATCATTAAATTTTAGTGAATTAAGTGTATCTTCAGAGCGGCTGAGAATTCGCTTTGATTTTTAATAATTTTTTTTGCTGACGGTTCTACGCATATAGAGTATGCGAAAACATTTTCCTTATATGGTCAGCAGAAAGATTTATTAAAAATCAGCTCGAATCTTCAGCTACTTAAAGATGCACTTAATATATTAGAATTTAATGGTTTAAAAAACTGCATACCAAAAACTTGTCTAAATATATTACTAAAACAGTTTTTATGAATTCGAAACTTTGAAATGTGGAATTTTACATATGCTCTTTGTTATATAATACGCTAGAATTATATAAAATGTTAATAAACATTAAATAAACTAAAGCCAAATTCAAACAAAATTTATCAAAATGCCGCACACCCATCTTTTTTTGTTCATGAGTGTTTAAACACACATATGTATACTACTTAAAGTTATATTTTTTGCAAAACGCTTTTCATTAAACTAATGAATTCTTTTGTAGCACTACTTTGCTCTTAAATAGCATTAACGCATTCTGCTGTTAAAACTTTTCGTCGTCTATGACCACTTTTAACAGCTCGTTTTGCTCTTTAGCTAGTTGCACCACCTCACCCATATAATTTCTTTTCCTTTTAGAGGATGTGGAAGCTGCAGTCGAAGATATGTTCGAAGTGTCAAGTGGCGAAGAAATGGACAACACCACCGGCGACGAAAGCGGTGACGAAGTTTGAGGCGATGGTGACGGTGAAGGTACAGCGGGTGGCGAGGATGGTGGTGCTGCGGTTGATGACGGTGCAGCAGCAGCGTATGGATACGACTGAGGCACTGGGGATGGGGACGCTAAACTCGATGGTGATGGCACCGGCTGCGGTCCTGATGTCAATATATCCTAAAATTAAGAAGTTTTATGTATTTTTAAAGTTTTACAAAAATATATGTACATTTATATTTATGTGTGAAACTGAAATTTTACCGTTGAAAAAGATTCTAAAATCTCAGCGTTGTTTGTGTGTTGAAACCGATGATTTGGTGGACTGCGTCAAAATGTTTCCACAGCGAGGGACTCCCACCAGATGGTCCTACCTTTTTCTTTTCTTCTCTGAAATTTTACGTACATTTGCAATTAGTGTTAAATGGAAAATGACTTACCTATATCTTTGGGTCATGTTTCTGATTTTTATGTGGATCTCCTTTGCACTAAACTTTGATGCCATCTGTGTCGATATATCCGCATATATATGCAGATTGCGCTTCGC
>NW_023458630.1:180600-196843 GCF_013731165.1 Rhagoletis pomonella | reverse complement strand
TGCAGCGTCTGTTCACCAGTAGGTGCGGCTGCAAGCGGGTGTCTGCTGTGAAGAAGCAAGGCAAAGCCTCGGATGAGACCCCCCCTTATGATGACAACCACGGCAAATGTTTAAAGGACTACGATTTGAGGGCATGCACCTGGAATGTCCGTACCCTTAATGGGGAAGGTGCCTCTGCCCGGCTGGTTGATGCCCTCGTAAGGACAAAAGCTGAAATCACCGCCATCCAAGAAATGCGTTGGACGGGGCAAGGCAAACAATGTCTGGGGCCTTGCGACACCTACTACAGCTGCCATGTAAAGGAGCGCAAATTCGGAGTTGGATTTGTGGTGGGAGAGAGACTCCGTCGCCGAGTACTGTCGTTCACCCCGGTGGACGAGCGTCTAGCCACAATCCGCATCAAAGCGAGATTCTTCAACATCTCGCTCATCTGCGCCCATGCCCCGACGGAAGAGAAGGATGAGGCATCCAAGGATCTCTTCTATGAGCGCTTGGAGCGCACGTACGAGCGCTGCCCCCGTCATGATATCAAAATCGTGCTTGGCGACTTCAATGCCAGGGTGGGCAAAGAAGGGATCTTTGGAACCACCGTCGGAAAATTCAGCCTCCACGACGAAACGTCCGACAACGGATTGAGGCTGATCGACTTCGCCGGGGCCCGAAACATGGTAGTATGCAGTACTAGGTTCAAGCATAAAAAGATCCATCAAGCTACCTGGCTGTCTCCGGATCGAAAAACGAGAAACCAAATCGATCATGTTGTGATAGACGGAAGGCACGCTTCCAGTGTTTTAGACGTACGCACACTCCGAGGCCCAAACATCGACTCGGACCACTATCTTGTTGCAGCCAAGATACGCACCCGCCTCTGTGCAGCAAAAAATTTGCGCCCAAATATGCAAGGAAAGCTTAACGTCGAAAAGCTGCAATCACAACAGACAGCCAGCGCTTTCGCTACTCGACTCTCACACCTGCTCTCAGAGAGCACTCTTCAACAAACCGACATATGCGAGCAGTGGAACCACATTTCCCGCTCATTAAGTACCGCCGCCGAAGAAGTAGTCGGATTTCAGCGAGCCCGAAAGAACAACTGGTACGATGAGGAGTGTCAGGAAGCTGCAGAGAAAAAAGATGCCGCCTACAGGGCCACGCTGCGATCGGGCGCAACGCGCGCTATGTGGGACCGCTATAGGGATCTGAAGAGGGAAGCGAGACGTATTTGCCGCAACAAGAAGAGAGAGGCAGAAATACGTGAGTGCGAAGAGCTTGAAATGCTGGCCGACAGGAGGAATGCCCGAAAATTTTACCAGAGAGTTAGGCGACTTACGGAAGGTTTAAAGACCGGGGCGCACTCCTGTAAGAACAATAATGGCGACCTAGTAACTGATGTCCAGAGCGTACTTAAATTATGGAGGGAACACTTTTCCGCCCTACTAAATGGTAGCAGCACGGAAAGTTGTGGAGAAGAAGAACCCGAACCCGCAGTCGATGATGACGGAGTCGACGTTCCACCGCCTGACTATGACGAGGTACGTATAGCAATAACGCTGCTGAAAAACAACAAAGCCGCTGGAGCTGACAGCCTGCCAGCTGAGCTATTCAAGTACGGCGGCGAGGAGTTGATAAGGTGCATGCATCAACTCTTGTGCAGAATATGGTCAGATGAACGCATGCCCGACGACTGGAATTTAAGTATGCTGTGCCCAATCCACAAGAAAGGTGACCCCGCCATTCGCGCCAACTACCGCGGGATCAGCCTTCTAGGCATAGGTTACAAGGTCTTATCGAGCGTACTGTGTGAAAGACTTAAGCCCACCGTCAATGAACTGATTGGGCCTTATCAGTGTGGCTTTAGACCTGGAAAATCCACCTTAGACCAGGTATTCACAATACGCCAAATCTTGGAAAAGACCCGCGAGAAAAGGATCGACACTCACCACCTATTTGTCGACTTTAAAGCCGCTTTTGACAGCACTAAAAGGAGTTGCCTATACGCCACTATGTCTGAATTTGGCATCCCCTCAAAACTCATACGGCTGTGTAAAATGACGTTGAGCAATACCACCAGCTCCGTCAGAATAGGAAAAGACCTCTCCGAGCCGTTCGCCACAAAACGGGGTTTCAGACAGGGCGACTCCCTTTCATGTGACTTCTTTAATCTGATATTGGAGAAGATAATAAGAGCTGCAGAACTGAACCGCTCAGGAACAATTTACTACAAGAGCGTGCAATTGCTGGCTTATGCCGATGACATCGACATCATCGGTAACAAAAACCGCGAAGTCTGTTCTGCCTTTTCCAAGTTGGATAGGGAAGCAAAGCGCATGGGTCTGGTGGTAAACGAGGACAAGACGAAGTATCTCCTGTCATCAAACAAACAGTCAGCACATTCGCGCCTTGGCACCCACGTCACTGTTGACAGTTACAATTTCGAGAAAGTAGAGAATTTCGTTTACTTGGGAACCAGCATTAACACCGATAATAATGTCAGCATTGAAATCCAACGTAGAATCACTCTTGCCAACAAGTGCTACTTTGGGCTGAGTAGGCAATTCAGGAGTAAAGTCCTCTCTCGACGTACGAAAACCACGCTCTATAAGTCACTCATCATGCCCGTACTGGTATATGGCGCAGAAGCATCGACAATGACAACATCCGATGAGGCGGCTCTTGGGGTGTTTGAGAGAAAGATTTTGCGGAAGATTTACGGTCCTTTACGCGTTGGCGACGGCGAGTACCGCAGACGATGGAACGATGAGCTGTATGAGCTTTACAACGATATGGACATAGTGCAGCGAATTAAAATACAGCGGCTCCGCTGGCTTGGTCATGTCGTTCGAATGGACACCGACGCTCCAGCTCTGAAAGTATTCAACTCGGAACCCGCTGGTGGTAGCAGAGGAAGAGGGAGACCCCCACTGTGATGGAAAGATCAGGTGGAGAAGGACTTGGCTTCACTTGGCGTTTCCAATTGGCGTCAGTTGGCACAGAGGAGAAACGACTGGCGTGCTTTGCTGAACTCGGCCAAAATCTCTTAGGCGGTTACAGCGCCAAAAAAGAAGAAAAGAAGAACTTAATAAACTCCTGCCTTTCGTGACTCGGCGCAAAAATTTAGCCGGATGGGCGGGAATGGAGCAATGGGATAGTTTGAAACTTTATTTTATTTCCCGCTTTAACGAAGTAAACTGTATGCAATCTGCAGACCTGGCAGAAGGAATGTGTTGCAAAACCAAATGCTATTTTTTATTTCTATCTTAAATTTTTCCCATAATTAACAACCTTAACAAAGAGTTCCAAGCTGAAAGCTCTCGTTTGCCATACTTATATGCAACTATCAAAGTACATTATCTCTTAATTTTGAGTAACTTGATTAAAAAAGGTGCGATCAGTAACATATTAGTGTTGATTTTAAAAATGAATATAATCGTATTGAAAAAACTGATATTTTTGTTAGAAAAATGCTGAGATGTTTATGAAAAGTGATGTCAATTGTTCTGGAATCCTTGAAGTTAAAACCAATATATTAAAGTTTTACACAGAGTTGTTGGACCTAATAAATTTAAGTTTTGATTCCCAGCGTGAAGATATAAAACTTTTACAAATAATAGCACCAGCTGAAGTAGTTTCTAACGAAGATTTACCAATTTTACCTCTTTTGTTAAAGTTTCCTCATCTCATAGATTGCGATCCTGATATAATAACCACGCAATGGAATTTACAGAGGCTAAGTGAGCTTGATGTGTGGTCAGGTGCTAAAGATTTGCATGTGCAATTAATTGATTTAAATTTACTTTAAAAAACAATTAACTTATTGGTACATAACATGTACATATGTATATAATGCATAGAACCAAATAATTTTCAATGATCTCATCTCTGTGCCTAAGACTGTGTCTGCATTTATTTATTTCTTGTTTGTTTTAAAATGTACAAAGTACATATATGTATGTATGTAAATGTTTTGTATTCGGAACTTTTAATCTTAAATAGATGAATTGTATGCTTTCAGAATGCTTTTTTGTAATTGAAATTTATTTGGTAGGTTGTAAACGATTTTGGTCGGATTTGGGAAGAAAATTGGTAAGGGGAAAAAATTGTTAGTGGCAACGCTGGTTGAATTCCAAGTACAAGTACAGTAATTCTTCTCCTGAGACGCAAAATATAAGCAGTGTGAATCCCTCTGAGGCACACAGCGCTAATCTTCAAACTAGTGATAAACAACAGAACGAGATACAATCGCATCCAATGCACGCACTTATCCGGAAGAACAAAAAAACTCGCAGGATGGCCATTGCTCAGTCGAACGCTGCTAACGACAACGCCAAGTGTGCGGTAATTGCGAAAGGGCTTCTGTCAGAACGAAGAAAAGCGAGCTTCTGAACGACATGAATTGCAAAAGCGTTGCCATGTTTTCGGCATCAGAAAACGTCCCTCTTGGTCTGAAAAGACGTCATTTCTCACCCAAAAACGTCTTTTCCATGTATGCACACAGAATTATTCTTATTAAACTTTTATTGTATACAAACGTACAGATGTACGTAAGGTATATTAAAATTTCATTTCGACAGAGCACATTTAAAATTCATTAGTGGTATTCACCAAAGTGAGCAAGTGGCCTGGCACTCTGGCAAAACAGCAGATGGTGAATACCACTATTGTAAACTGGTTTGAGATCATTAATATAAAAATCATTTTATACATACACTTGTGATCAGCTGATTAAGTCATCAACATTTTTATCGATTTATAAATCCACATTTCAGAGTTTGTGCAAAAATTATAAAAAATCTGCCAAGTTTCAGCTAGATTTTCAAGTTTTTATTTTTTTAGATTTTTTAGAATTTTTTTGAGTATGCAGTTTGATAGCCCATTAAATTCAAGGGTTATAATATGCAAGTTTTAAGTTGCTAAAGAATCGTGTTAATTTTTAATTTTTTTTTTTCTTGTAGACATTTGGTTAGGTGGTAGGTTGTCGAAAATGCTACGTTCTGCTAAGAAGGAACATAGTGCTTTTGCGAGCGTGCGTTTTGCAATAGATCATCTCTTCCTGATTTGGCTTTTAATATGCGATTGCACACATTGTAATAAGCCTTGTAACCGCAAGTGTTTACACAACCAGCCTTTGAACGCGGGATCCTTAGTCCAAGAATAAAAAAATGCGCGTACGCTTGGTTTGCATCATATTTAAGTCATATGTGTCCAAAGAATAAATATGTTTTGAGGCAGCTGCTGCAAACGATTCTAGAGAAGAATTCATTAAAATTGAAGCTGTAGCTGTAACAAACTTCATATAAATTAAAAAAACGCATTATGCTCTTACTTTTCAACTAAAAAAAAATAAAATAAAACTACAAAAAAATTAAAACTACAGTCAACTCCAAGCGATTCTAGACCTGAATTCATTAAAATTAAAGCTGTAGCTGCAAAATACTTCATATAAATAAAAAAAACGCATTACGCACTTATTTTTCAACTAAAAAAACAAACATTTATAACTACAATCAACTAAAAAGGATTCTAGACCAGAATTCATTAAAATTGAAGCTGTAGCTGTAAAAGCTGCGTATGAATTAACCCTAGAATGCTAACGTTCGCCTGTGAACGAACTGCGGAACGAATTCAGTTTTCTGGCGATATTTCAGGAACGCTCTTTATGATCAAAGTAAGCGTTCACGTCAACTCAGTTTAGCGTTGTACGAGGTTGTTAGCAGACGCACATTGTACAGTGGCCTTACGCGGCTGAGTTCCATGCCCTCTTGACGCCTGACAGGCGAACGTTCGTAGTAAAGGTAAATTTGTTTGCTGTACTTATTTCAATTTTTAACATGTTTGTTGGCTATTTACTCTTTTGAACTTAATATTTTTTTTTACTTTTCGAGGTGGGTACCTATGAGGAACAAGTTCTAAAATGGTTGGAAGAAATATCGTTGAATGGAAGCGATAGTGAGTACAATTTGGAAGAAGATTTCAGTGAATGGGCCTTATGAATTAAAAAAACTAGGCAGTTGCTTTTTCTCGAGATTTCAAACCTTTTGCTTGATTTATTCAAATAAATTTACGTAAAAGGTCCGAAATTTTAAGAAAAATCAATTGCCTAGTTTTTTTCATAAGGCTCAATGTGATACAAAAAAGTCGATTTCTTTTGTAGGTACAAGTCACAGTAGAAAAGATAAACAATGAATTCATTTTAAGTGTGAAAGTTAATACGAACACTTTTAAGATAATTTATGGAATGTTTGAGTTCGTTCGTTAAAATTTTTTTTTTAAAGTACCCCTCTCAAAAAGATGATAAAATATGTGTTAAATTTCAATACGAATTATTTTTATTAATATTAAAAAAATTATTAAATGATTTTATTTTTTTACTTTAGAAACATATGAAATATGTTTAAGTCCATTTTTTTAAATAAATTTAAGGTTTTAAAAAGACAATATTTGTACTTTTTTTCAAAGTAGCCTCACAGGCGAACTTTACTATTATTAAGAAAAACGCATTACGCACTTTTTTCAACTAAACAAAAATTTTACAACTATAATCAACTACAAACAATCCTAGACCAGAAATCTTCGCCTGTGAGGCTACTTTGAAAAAAATTAGACCAAAATTCATTAAAACTACGGACTTACGGACTTATTTTT
Source organism: Rhagoletis pomonella (assembly GCF_013731165.1). Classification (NCBI taxonomy): domain Eukaryota; kingdom Metazoa; phylum Arthropoda; class Insecta; order Diptera; family Tephritidae; genus Rhagoletis; species Rhagoletis pomonella. The sequence goes on along the minus strand of NW_023458630.1, from coordinate 190,204 downwards.
CAACCACAAACTCAAAGAAGCTTACTACAATCCTCCAGAGGGTTAAATCTATCATATTCTAGGTATTTTATCAAAATGCATCAAGGTCGGGTGCCAACTTCACGGAGGTGATAAGTCGCGCTGAATATAGGCTCATGGTCGCCAGTATCGATATTGTGGTCTGCATGCGGAGTCGGTTCATCGCGTTTCCCGAATGCCTCTGCATGGGCCTTAAGAACGCCGTCGAGCTGCCTTTTCTGCTCCTGGTTCAGGCCATTGCCATCAGATGGTGTCACCAACTTGAAGTCGATGGAGTACAGCCTAGTGAAATCGCTATCGTCGTAATTTCCGATATTGTAAATCAAGCCATTCAAAAGATATGGTAGTGATTTCCTTTCCAGAGTAGCAGCATCAGCTGGTAACGCGTCTTTTAAAATAGCTTGTACGGAGTGCGGTGAGTACTCATTGCCAGGAAACTCTGGACCGTAAGATTTGAACTCAGACATGGAAATTTTCGAACGATCTACTTCCCTCTCTGGCTCTTCATCAGCTACTCTTTTCGGTCGTATGCTTGACACTTTAATGATCTCTATAAGATTTAACTTTAGGGCAAAGCAGGCGCGAAATCGAAGTGTTGCATTGGATCACTCTCAAAGTACCAATACTTTTGACCCATGTTCAGGACTATACCAACCTGCTCGAGAAAATCCATACCTATGTATAACAGTACGGATACCACACGCGTTAGGCAATATAACAAATTCAATATTGAGACGACGACCACCAATCAAAATTTCGCAGACGGTGGATAAGCACGCGCGAGTGGATGTACTACCATCAGCTAGAGCAATCAAACATTTAACTTTTTGGTATTTGCATCCCTTGAAATCCATGACGGACTTCAAGTTTGCACTCGCTGCGCTTGTACGTGAACCAGAATCAAAAAATGCTTGACGTGGGGCACCAAAAAGTTGAACGTTTACCATAGGAATGTCTCTTCCAATACCAAGAGCAGTTATATTGTTGAAATTTGCGAAATTGTCAGCGGGTGGACTTTTATTGCGACAAGTTGTGCAATTTTCGCGAGCAACACCTGGCGCGTTACACCAATAACATGCAAATTTGGGCTTCACAGCTACGGCCTGTGCAATAGCAGCTGACTGAGCTTCAGCAGCATTAGCTTTTCGCCTTTTGAAGCAGTTTTCTAGCGTATGCCCCTTCTTGCGGCAAAAATTACAACGTAAAGCTACTTCAGCAATACTCGCACTCTTTGGAACATGTTCGAAATTCACCGTTTTACGTTCGCTTACAAAATGTTCAGCCTCTCCTGCTTCACTAAGTAATTGCTCATAAGACGAAACCGTTTGTCGGCTACTCTCTCACGGATTTGCGCGTGCAACATACCAAACAGCATATCTAGTTGTTCTGCTTCGGCAGGAACATTCTGAAGCTGCGTACATAATGCTCGCTTCTTCCTAATGACGGTGTCCGTAGACTCGTTCTTTATGTTTTATGTTTTATTTCACAAATTTCAGAATAAATACGCCATGCTGGCTTTGGTGGTCAAAAGCTTTCGCGCGTACGACCACAGTATATACAGTAATAAACCTTTTCGCAGTTTTTCACCAATTAATCCCCGAGGAGTACTTTTGGGTTGTGTGCAACTGTGGGGAATTTCGCCTCATGATTAGAAAAAGTTCTTTTCGAGGATGAAATATATGAAATTATGTGTTATTTATGAACAAAATGTAGGTGAAGTATAATATCACTGCTAAACTAAGAATAATATCAATAGTTAAGTAGGTACATAATTAACGCTTATGTTTCCATAAACTGGAAAACTCAAATCGTAGTTATAGCACTGAATGGAGTTTACCGAAATGTAGATTTAAAATTTAAGAAATCTCTATTGTAAGATTATATTTTTATGAAAAAAGTGAATTTTATGTTTTGTGAATTTATCAAGTAAAGTTCTAAAATTCCGAATATATTTAAGTTTTAATTCCAAAAAAAAACGAGTTTTGTATAGTTATAGAGACTCCAATTCCTGCCAGCGCATCCGCCCAGACAGCTCATTAAGCACACCCAAGTTTAAGCGACCATTACCCGTAGCTCCTCAAAAATACTTAATATCGACTTGTTCAAAGTATAGAATGTCACAACTATCAATCATACACACATACAATCGTAATTTCTTTGAATGGCTACTATATAAATTCAAGACATGCGTTTGCTTGGAGACTCCGTTGGTTATGGTGGTCATAACTTCTGCCAGCACATTCAATGGTCCATTACCCGAAGCTGCTCCAACATCATGATGTATAGATTTAAATGAGTCTCACATGCCACTGTCTCTGGCTACAAGCTGGATATGAAATTCACTACTCGGAGAAACTTCAAATAATGTGCTTTTTATGTAAATTTGGTTTAAGTACTAGCGTTTTCAGTATTTAAAAATTCATTATCATTTACGGTGTTATATAACCAGTTAAACACTGAACTATGATGATCTGTATTAGTATCTATATTAATAGGGAATAAAATCCAATTTTGCACTTCTGTAATAAAATTCGGCCACTATTATATAGTCATGTATTGTGCCACTCTGTCATAGCACGGTTGTTGCTCCATTTCATACCACAGTAATTTTGTATACAACTCTGAATCAACAAATTTCATGCTCCTTCTCATAATCAACCCTGATCACATTTTAACCCCGAGGAGTACTCAAAAAGGTTTATTACTGTATATACTGGGCGTACGACGTCGGCAAAACCAGCAAACTCGTCCTTTAGACCACGCCAGCACTCTGCAGCATAACTCTGAAGCAACATTGCCATACCTTTAACCCTTAGACGGGCAAGAGAGAAATATCGGGTTTTTATTTTTAGGAATTTTTGTTTCAGGATAACTTTGTTACACTGATCTCATATTTGAAGGCCACTTGCCAAATTTTTAATTGTTGGGGCGCTGGGTCCAAAAAATTGAACACCGTCTGTAAACGGTCTTGCCTGTGTAAGGGTAAAAAATAAACCAGGTGTTTATAGATATAAAATGAAAGAAAACAATTTTATTCAAGCAAAATTACTGATTAACACAGTTAAAAATATTGTAATATTGATTTTGTATTATTCACGCGAGTGATAGTCTTTAAAACAGTTTTTGGTACGCGAAAAACATAAATGTAGTTTACATTTTGTACAAAAAGTTTGAGTATCGGATTTCTTGCACAGTTTGCATGACTTCTTTGAACCCCACTCAGGAATATGGCTAAGCTGGTCATACCTTATTTCTCCCACGGGGTGTGTTGCTCGTTTACCAATAGTGTTATTGCTAAGGACAGGCTGTGGTGCGTTTGATGGCCGACCAACTGTTGGCTTGTCGGCAGAAATACTAAGAGCTTTAGCTAATTCCAAGCGAAACTGGTACAGCGTCAAATCCTTTTCTTTCCCTTCTTCCTCTGTAAATGATGATTTCTTACAACGGTACAGAATAAAAGCATTGGTAGTAGCCATATCCAGTAGATGATAAAAGATACGCGTCATAGTTTTTATACGCAATGTATTCTCTCTTCTTTCTATTGCATTCTTGGAGTTGATTTGCATCGTGAAGACCAGTAAAGTTGGGATTTAAAATTATACCATCGTAATCCCTGTTTAATTCTCTATAAAAAACGTGGTTAAAAAAAATGGGGTTTTCCAAGAACTATTTTTAAAATACTTTTTTTTATGACGAGATGGTTTATTTTGTAAGAATCAACAATTTTTTGTAATTTGTTTTCGAAAACTTATGTTGAGATATATTTAGTAAGGTGTTAAACATAGAGTTTTTGCAAAAATTTAAATTTTATTGCAGATTCCCATAGAATACCTTTACCGGTATAATATTTGTACGGCAAGATGGGCGTGGCAATTGTATGACTAAACTTTGCAAACCGCAGATTTTATTGCGGATTTCGGCAGAATATCGCTTCGTTAACAACATTTGTTCCACAACTTTTCTTAGCTTTAAAATAAGCTAATAGCCCCGCTATCAAATTAACCTGCGAAGATGATTTAGTACGCTTTCGCTAGCTATAAGATTTTGTTTTTATGTTCTCTCTGTTATGTATTCATTGTTGTAAAGTTGGCACATCTCAGTTTATGTTTGTTTGTTCTTAATCTTTCTATCCTTTATGCTTTATAGTTGCTTTTGTGTATACACCTGAACTATCATGGTTGTACCCAGCAGCAAAACGGCTAACATTGACAATTGTAGTCGTGCAATGGTGAACATTATGTGCGGTCAACAAACGGGCTTGAACATTGTTCATTTTAATGCGCGCAGCCTTAATTCTGAGAATTGTCTCCAGTCGATGTTATATGTGTATCTGAGACGTGGTTCAGGTACAATGTAAGCAGTGTCCATTATGATATTAATGATTATAAGTTGTTTCGATCTGATAGGGTAGACAGAAAAGGTGGAGTTGCTATTTACTGCAAAAAGCACCTAAAAACCAAACAGGTTTCGCAGTCACATTCAGAAAGAAGCTGCGTGGAGTACCTGTCTGTCGAAATGTCTAGCCCGTCGTCCAAAATCCTGTTGTCTTGTGCGTATAATCCCTATTAGTATTTCAGCCTATGTGACTTTTTTAATTCTCTGTCCACTGTTTCTGTAGATTATGACCATATCATTCTTTGTGGTGATTTTAATGTGAGCCTGTTATGTCTTGATTCTGCCAGTACTCGTTTAATAGATAACATCTCCTGTGTTGGGTTGTCTATGGTTAATTTATCGGTGCCCACAAGTTATGGTTGCAATTGCGGTCCCAGCTTATTAGATTACTTTGCTGTATCTGATCCTTCTATTGTTTTAAAATTTGATCTTTTATATCTGATCATGACTTGATATTTTGTTCTTTTGACGTTAAGCTTGATCACTATGACGACAATACCTATGTATTTGACTTCTTTGACTACCGTTCCTTAGATGTGGCCTTTTCAGTGGCCTCTTGCAGATCAATTGGTCCGATTGCTGGGGTCTCAGCACGGTCCATGAGAAGCTCCGTTTCCTGAACGAAAATATACTAAATTCGCTCCTCACTCATGTCCCTACCCGAACGCCCTACCCTAAAAAACGCAATAAATATTATAACATATGGAAAAGGAACCGGACAGATGAGAGCTGGAGTACTTTCAAAGCAATAAGGAATGAAGCTACCTCGGTTATAAGACGTGAAAAGAAAAAATTCTTTATAAATAAGCTGGATCCCTCACTACCTAATAATGTATTGTGGCGAAATCTGAGAACACTCCGCGTCCATGCCAGTGACAAATCAGAATGCTCGTTGAGTCCTGAAACGCTTAGCGTTGCCTTTGCTTCTCCGCCGTCATTATGTCTCCTTACGTCCGATTCTGTAGCCCAGGACGCTCTTTTGCTGGCGAAAAGTTTGAGTTCATTGCTGTGAGCGAGATTGATGTGGTGAAATCTGTTTTTAAGATCAGGTCCAACGCAATCGGGGAGGATGGCATTACGATTAGATTTGTGAAGGTAATCTTACCGATTATTTTGCCAACCTTGACACACATAATAAACCATAGTCTCACCACGTCCTGTTTTCCCGATGCCTGGAAGATTGCTACTGTGCCTCCTGTAGTCGAAAATAAATCCGCATCCAGCCCTAATGATTTCCGACCCATCAGCATACTACCAGAATTGTCTAAAGTTTTCGAATCTTTGTTATCTGAACAAATCTCTTCCCACCTCGGTAAATTCAACCTTATATCCCCATTTAAATCCGGATTCAGACCCCATCACAGCTGCTCTACTGCAATGGTAAAGATACTTGATGACATTAGAATACTGTTCGACAAGAACCACTTAACTCTACTATACTTTCTGGACTTCTCTAAAGCCTTTGATTCAGTTAGCCATGAACTACTGTGCTTTAGATTAAAAAAACTAATTTGGGTTTGGAGAGTCAGCAGTAAAACTGATGCGTAGCTATATGAAAGAGAGGTCTCAGCGTGTCAAAGTTGGATCTCAAATATCTGAACAAAGGCCTTTGTTCACGGGTGTCCCACAAGGGTCAATCTTAGGACCACTACTATTTAGTTTGTTCGTTAATGACGAATGATGGACGATGTCCAGCTCTATATGTCGGGTCCTCTTGAGGACGCTAATTTGTGTGTGTGTGTGGGTTTATTATCAACACTGGCCTTACCTGCATTGACCATGTGAATTCAACTGTAGGCAAAGTCTATAATACTTTAAGGAATTTACGAATGTCTGCTCCATTCACACCGATAGAAATCAGACGTAAACTCGCAATCCAACTTATAATGCCAATTATCTCTTATTCTGACGTAGTCTACAGCAGGTTAGATTCCCAATCAGCTCACAAAATAGATGTAGTATTTAACCAGATCACACGCTATGTGTTTGGGCTAGCAAAATATGAGCATATTTCTGCTTGGAGAACGCGCCTACTTGGCTGCGAAATTTCTGAATATCTTAAAGCTAGAAATTGCATATTCCTTTTTCGTCTCATGACAGATAAGGCGCCCAAATATCTATATGAAAAATTAACGTTCCCCTAATCCACTCGAGTAAAGGACTTGATTGTTCCTACCTACAATTGTCCCAGCTCTGCACGGCTATTCTTTGTCATTGCTATCCGATCTGGAACTCTATACCATCACATATTCGCAGTAGTTTAAACAAAAGCAACTCTAAAAATGTTCTGTATGCGTATTTCCGTTAGCTTCACTTCAGTCCCTGTGATGTGCTCCCTATGTGCTTGTTTAATTAAGTCTTATTTTAAGTATATGTCCTGGAATTATAGAGCTCACTTAAAAATACTACTCTGTTAATTATATTATGTTACTTTTATTTAGTCTTAAGTAATTTTGGTGTTTTAGTTATATATATGTACTGTTATGAATTTTTTGTTGCGCTATAAAAGATCTTTCTTTTGATCTTATTGTGCCAATGATTTTATTAATAAATGAAATGAAAAATTAAAAACGAAATGAAAAATTACGTTAAGATGAAGTCTTTACGATCAGCAGAACCCGAGATATAAAGATTGGAAGAAGTACATGATTAGTCAGAATCACGAAAAAGGTAAACTTTGACAGATCATATCTCCGAAGAAAAAAAAAAGACGAAAAAAATTCCTCGAACACGTATAGCTTATTTCGTGTATAGAACCCACAAAAAACATTTAAGCGAATCGGGGACACGACATATTTTTTTTACGAAATCCGTCCGACTTAAAAAAGAATGGCTCATATGTAAGTAAACATTTTTAGGTACCATTTTTAGCCACATCGACTTTTTTTTTAGCTCTTTTTTAGCCCTTTTTAAAGGAATTTGGCTACCACTAAAAATGTTTCGCGGCAACACTGATTGTATCGCGCATTACAGTTGCTAAACGTTCCCGTGCGATCGTTTGTGGTATGACAGCAGGCATCAAACGTTCAAACTGCTCCGTCGTAAATGACATAGCCAGTGTTGCCGTCGAGAATTTTCAGAAAGTCGCAAAAAAGGGCGACGAAGAAAAGGGTCACCAAATTATTTTTGCCCTTCTTTACTAGTAAAACAATAAATCTGTTTAATTTAAAAAGAAAATGGCGGGACAAGATTTGCAGAAAACAGGGTTGTACTCATAAATCTAGTTGATGTAAGGAGAAGAGTTGCATTTCCTATACACGTTTTAAGTGACGAATTTTTTCGAACTTACAGGAGGAAATATATTTTCATAGCATGGTTCTGTTAACATTTCTTAAAAATCTCTGAAAAGGGGCAAAAGTCGCATATAATTTTGGAAAAGGGTCAACAAATCTAAATTTTCAAAAAGTCGGGTCAAAGGGTATTGGCGCTTAAAAAGGGCCAAATTTCCCCTTTAGTCGCACAACGGCAACACTGCACACAGCCATAGTACTTCATAGACTTGTACTTCGTCGTTTAAAAATATCAGAAAAATTGGCCACTATGTTGGGCGCCACTTGTAGTATTTGATTTTATAAATAAATGTCTCTTTATTTCGATTTTGAAGGTTAAAGTACAGTATATTTTGCTTTGCTGCTTTTATGCTTAAGTGCACATTTAAGATACCTACCCCAAAATGAGCATCATCGGCATTCTTTTTAACATATATAAGGAAACTGCTCCGATAGATGCACTCAACCCACCTGCACATTGCGGATACCTGTCTTAAAAATTATGCAACTAGTATCAATTATCAAAGAAAGTATTACGCTTACCTGCACTGGCTTTATTTATTTTGCTCATCTCGCAGAACAGCGAAAATGGCTATCAATTTATGTAGTTATATAGATAATTAGATACCATTCGTTAAAAATTTCGCTTGCTGTAATTTCTACGTGGCAAGTGCTCCTCCATTATTTGGTTTCATAGGGACTCGGATACCTTCCTCATTGAAGTAGTAAAAAAAATTCGCTTAAGTGCCTTTTTCGGTTAAGTGCACAAGTTTTTCGTGCAAAGAAGGATAAAGCTAAGCAAAAAAAAATGTAATAGTATTTGTGTTCACAATTTCTTTGTAAATTATCAGCAAAATTAAACAGTATTTGCGGTTAAGAGCAGCAGTACAAGCAAAAGTTGCAATGCAAAGACCAGCCACCGCTATTCATCTAGCATTGCATCCACCTTGTAAAAACGATACTGCTGTGTAATGCACTTAGAACGGCTAACTATCGCTCACCACGTTGCTTGCACACGCCTAGTGATAGGACGATACGAGTACAGAATATCGATACTTTTCATGAGTACTGAGTAGTATTTTTGACTTTTTGACAAGTACTGAGTAAATATCGTGAATGCCAAAAAGTATCGACTGCTTAAGAAGTTTTTTAAGTACTTTTTTTTTTTTAAATTACCCAATAAATATTGTGGGGAACGTTCGAATATTGTCTTCGATATCCAATATGAATGTTGTGAAAATGAACATAACGCTCATTTACTTCAATAATGTCATGATAAAAAAAACCGAAAACTCGAGAAAAACGCCTTTAAAGTTTTAAAACACATACATATGTATACTCCCATAGTAATAACTAATCAGGGCCAAAAAGTTTAAGCTTTTGCTTGAAATAGCTTATTTTGCTTTATTCAGGGTTTCCAAGCTTAATTTTAACGATCACGCTTATTTCGCTTATTTCAGTGTATTAAGCTAAGTACAGACCTTTTAAGTAAATGGTCAGGAAATAAATTGCTATTATTTCGTGTGTGTCCAATCAGTTTTGACATCTAATACTCTACAGCCTGCTGTCACTTTTTCCTTACGAAATAATGGAACGGGCTTATATTTCTGTTGAAAACAAGGATGCCTTGTACTCTTCAGAGACAAACTTTAGCAAACCATAGTAAAAGCGTAGAAAATTTCTTAAGAACTTCGTACTGTTTAAGAAAATTTGGCTAAATAAATTTTTCTTGGATATTTCTTGGGCTTTTTTTATTCGTCAAACTAACGAAATATTTACAAATAATAAAATAAAAACAGCTTTAGTTTTTGTGTTGGTGTTGGTTGATTTTTCCGACAGGGTGGTAAGATGATTTATTTTGGAACGAATTTCCAACATCCCTTGTCAAGTTTGGTTTGCAGACAAACCGGTTTCGGCGTTGT
>NW_023458630.1:169733-180500 GCF_013731165.1 Rhagoletis pomonella | reverse complement strand
CCAACGCCGAGAAAAGCGTACTTCGAAAGGGTCCTTGTTGTTGCGAAGGGGCCTTGTTGTTGCGAACTTGCTATCGCGGTGGACCACTTGGTGGGGGCGGGGGGCCTTGTTGTTGCGAATTTGCTATCAGGGTGGACCACTTGATGGGGGCCTTGTTGTTGCGAACTTGCTATCGCGGTGGACCACTTGGTGGGGGCCTTGTTGTATTTGTAGTTGCAGTTGCTGCTGCTTGAGCGCTGGCAAATTTTTGGTTGCAGTTGCTGCTGCTGGAGCACTGGCAAATTTATGCACTATATTTAAAACGCCATCGCTTTGTGTTCCGCTGCTACAAATAAACACAATTAATAATAATAATAATATCCCAACGGTTTTTACCCTCCATTCCCGCCCATCCGCACGAGGGGCGCAGTCCGCATGACGTACGGAACCAATATTTTAAATTTTTTTGGTGCCGAGTCACGATAGGCAGGAGTTTGTTAAGTGTCGAGATCTAAAACTGTTCAGCTACAGAACTAAATTCATCAGCTGATTTTATGTATTTATGTCAATAATTCACTTATTGAGAGAGGAGAGTATCGGTTTCTTAATGCTGAAAAGCGGATCTGATATATCAAACGTGCTGGAATGAGAGTTAAAATCCTGGCATAAGCAACGGAGTGGGTCGTGCAATTCAAAATGGGTTTTACAAGCTTTCAGAAATATGGGACAAAAGTGTCTTGATACGCGTGAGGGAACATTAAAGCTTACATCAGCCAGAAGAGACGGACTTGAAATTGAGCCTGTCAGTAATTTAACCATAAAAATTATACCAAGCATTTCCCTGCGACTGGCAAGTGTAGGAAGGTTAATAAGTTTTAAGAGACTCGTATAAGGTGGAAGACTATATTGAGAATCCCATCGGAAATTTCTTAAAGCAAAAAGTAGGAATTGTTTTTGAATTGATTCTATCTTGTCTGAGTAAATTTGATACCTTGGATTCCAAACCACCGAGCCGTATTCCAGAATCGGCCTAACTAATGTTGTAAACAGGGTTTTAGTGATATAAGGGTCACTAAATTCTTTTGACCATCGTTTCACAAATGCAAGTACACCTTTAGCCTTGTTGACTGTCACATTAATGTGAAGATTAAAATTAAGCTTAGGATCCATTGTGATACCAATTTCCACAAAATTGTATACCTGTTCCAGATTATGGTTACCTATTATATAAGAAACTGGCAGAACTGCTCTTCGCGAGAAGCACATTACTTTACATTTCTTAAGGTTTAGAGGCATAAAATTTACTTCACACTAGTAAGCCATGCTGTTTAAGTCTGATTGTAGCAAAGACCTTTCTTCAATTGAAACGTACGATTTATAAAGTTTTACATCATCTGCATACATTAAAATTTTAGAGAATTTTATTTCTGTAGAAATATCGTTTATAAAAAGCAAGAACAGAATCGGGCCTAGGTGGCTACCCTGAGGGACTCCTGAAGTAACATCAATGACGTCAGAGATAGTATTTTTAAACAATACCCTTTGTGATCTATCATAGAGGTATGAAGAGATCCAACGTAGAAAATTAGGTGGAAGACCAAGAAGATCAAGTTTATAGATGAGCAACGAGTGGCACACTTTGTCAAATGCTTTACTGAAATCAGTATATATAACATCAACAGTTTTGCTCTCACTAAATGCTTTTGAGATATAGGATGTTAATTCAAGTAAATTTGTAGAAGTTGATTTGCCCTTGCAAAATCCATGTTGACTGTATGAAATGCTTGAAGTGATAGAATGCGTCAACCGATTTGTTATAATTGCTTCAAATAATTTAGGAATTGCAGAAAGCTTAGCTATGCCCCGGTAGTTCTCCACTGAAGACCTGCTACCGCTTTTATGTAAGGGGGTTATGAACGATTCCTTCCATACAGTTGGAAAAACGCCCTCTTTAAGAGACAAATTAAATAAGGCTGTTAACGGCTCATAGAGATAATCAGCACAATTTCTAAGAAAACAAGTGGGAATCTGGTCAGGACCATAACTAAAAGACTGCTTTAAGGACTTCAGGTAAACTAAAACATCATCGGGAGATATTATAGGGTTATGTATTGAGTTAATTGGACTTAGTTTAAAAGGATAGTCAAAGTATGCTTGGGAGTTAGTGGAATAATTGGATTTAAAAAACTGAGCGAACATGTTAGAAATTGTTTGATTATCACCAGAGACGGTATTTTGATACTTCATGGCGGAAGGAAACCCCCGTACATTTCGCTTGGAGTTTACGAAATCATAAAATGATTTGGGGTTATATATTATACGTCGTTTGATTTTACACAAGTAATCTTTATAACACTTTTTGTTTAATTCAAAGAACTTGTGACGCAAAAGTGAGTATTTTACATAGTATGAGTGTAAGCCGGTTTTTTTGTGTAATCTAAAATAACGTGACTTTCTGTTTTTCAAGTTTCTCAGTTCTTTAGTGAACCATAACTGTGTTTGTTCTTCAGGAACACACATGCGTTGAGGCACATACTTTTCAAATAATCTATGTACAGTACAATTAAAATGTGCAACGCTTTGCTCAACTTTTTCTTTGTATATGGGCCACGACAATTTAGACAATTCTATATTCAGTTTTTTAAAGTTGGCTTTCGAAAAATCAAAGCGAATATTTGGTTCGTATGTTTGGACATCGCAATTTTGACCATCGTTTATAATTTCGTAAGATATCTCAATAGCAGGGTGGTAGACATCTTCGGGCAAAACTAGTGGGTCACATTTATTTACAGCCGACTTAGATGCATCATCAACATAAACAAGATCTAACACTTTGCCAAACTTATTGCGAAGTACATTAACTTGATTCAGACAGAGTTCTGCCATCTCCTCTAAAAATACGTTGTTGCACGCGCTAGACGAGAAAGGTACAATATCATTGTCAATGATGTTCCATGATACATTTGGTAAATTAAAGTCACCCAACACAATCAATGAATCAGAGGGTTTAATCATTGAATTAATTGATTTCAGTAAAGATACATGTTGTGAATACACTGATAAGTCAGATCGGGGAGGAATATAGCATAGAGCTAAGTAAGTAAACCCCCTTCCAACCTGAACACGAATGCATTTGAATTCTGCAGATTCAATGTGTGGAAGACTAACTTCTTCAGATGGTATTGAAGAGTCTACGGCAAAGAGTACGCCACCGCCGACTCTGTCCTCCCGATCTTTTCTGTAGATATGATAATTATTTGAAAGAATCTCTGAATTAAAAGTGTGAGGTTTGAGCCAAGTTTCAGTCAAAGAAATTATATTATAATTGCATTCAAGGCCATTAAGATATAAATTCGTTAATTTAGTATTTGATAATAAATACTTAAAGCAGATTTAGTAATCAGTTTTTTGGTTCTGTATTCTGACGGGGAATATTTGCTAAATTATTATTTTTGTTGGGCCTATACTCAAATTCACGAACGAAAGCTCCGGAGGGCCAAAAAGAACTACTAAGCAGCATGTCAAAATTTTCTAAATTTACGTCTATTTTAAATGAAGAAATATTTCTTTCATATTTAAAATTAAATTTTCTGATACTTAAGTTGACAGTTTTAACTTTGGACGAGATGTAAAACTTTATATCGTCCTCGGAAGTATCCCTCGAAAATCTAGATACAAATATAGACTTCTTTGGGGGAACCACAACCAGTCTCCTAGTATCAGACTCGATTACCGGCGGACGGGGTTGAGTAACTGAGTTACTAGTTGAGGGTAGAGTAAGCGTTGGAAGATTGGATGGCGGTGCCACAACTTCAACGGGGGACGGGGAAGATACTGCAGGGTCGTTATTATTAGAAGCAGACTTTGATATATGTTCTTTTGAGGAAGATAACTCCGTTGTCTGTGGACATGGAGAAGAAAGGTTAATTAAGTCATTCGGAAGAGTGTTCTGACGTGGAACGGTCCTTTCATTAGGCGGACTATGAAGACGCTTACGTTTAGACACACGAATGTCCTTCATAGATTGTACGGTATCTAAGCATTTAAAAGATTTAAATACATTTTCGTAATGTTTAAATTTTACGTCAGTACCGACAACTCTCTCCCTACCTCAGAAAACCCATTTCTGGTTTGCCTAAACAACTTAAAGAGATCAACTTCGGTTGACCTGCACTTTAAGCAAGACCAGCGAAGACCTTTGCCATCATTAATAGCGTCCAGAATTCTTCCTGTCAAACCAGCACATTTTAGATGGCTAATACCGTCACAGAGCCAGCACGATAAGTAGCGTTCAGATTCGCTTTTAATTTGGCAGTTATCAAGATCACACTTCATATTGAAAGATTTAATAACACTTATGTTGAGAAGGCAGGTAGGCCGGAGCTAATGGCTTCCACTGGATTTTGAATAAAACACACCAGCTTCAAAAAAGACTTGATTTAATCCAACAAGTGTGTGTTTATTAAAATTCCTATTTGTAAAGAAATACTGTAACAATTTTAAGGATAATTATTTTAAATTGAACCTACTTTTGGTTTGGAAACCACTAGAATTTTTTCCTCGAATTATATATGTATATGATATCTCCAAAGACACCGCGTATAAGCCAATTTGCTTTTAGTAGTTTATAGGAAAAATGGCGAAGATTTACCCACGCTACTTGACATTTACAAAGTTTCGTTAACAAAAATTAGAAGTTGACAATAAATAAAGTTATCGACTATCAATATTTTTAGAGTTGCCAGATCTTATATACATAAATCATGGGGATTTTGGAAGTCGCGTTAACATTCCCCCCGCAGTATGGCAAGAAGCTTCTTCGATGTCAGACTTCTGTTGAGGAGCTACATCCAAAATAGCCAACTTCGTTACTGGACGGTCCATTATACCACGTTGTGTTAACACCTTTGCACTGCGGACCTGCCCGTCACTTGCCAATCTTGTTTCCAGTACCTTGCCTCGCAGCCAAACGTTTCGTGGAAGTGAAGGGTCAACAATGATCACTAGGTCCCCCTGACTTAAAGGTTTAGATTTTTCGTGCCATTTTGTTCTACATGTTAACGACGGTAGGTATTCCATTAGCCACTTCTTCCAAAATATATTCGCATATTGTTGTGAAATCAGCCAATTTTGTCTCAATAATGTCCCACTGTCGTTGCACGTAGTCATCGGTTTAAGCCCATTGGAACTTCCTACTAAAAAATGATTCGGAGTTACAGCTTCATCAGTATCTTCCGCAATAGGAACATATGCAAGCGGTCTCGAATTAATTATGTTTTCTACTTCTAATAACATGCTCAGTAGAAGTTCATCGGTAGGGTTTCTCGACGGCATAATTTTATATAAAATCGTTTTCACCGAGCGTACTAAACGCTCCCAGGCTCCGCCCATGTGGGGTGACGCAGGTGGATTGAATGTCCATTCTGTCGTAGTGCTAGTGAAAGTTTTCACGAACTCGTTTCGATCAACGTCGATTAAGGCCTCTCGTAGCTCTCTTTCTGCACCGACGAAATTCGTCCCATTATCGCTGTAGAATTCATGTGGGATTCCTCTACGCGCCATAAAATTGCGTATGGCCGAAATGCAGGAACTCGTCGTTAGAGAATGTGCAATCTCAATATGTACGGCCCTTATTGTCAAACATGTAAATAGACACCCATAGCGTTTTTCTTTGTGGCGATTTACGGTGACCAGGATTGGTCCAAAAAAGTCTACACCAGTATACGTAAACGGTGCCGCGTATGAAGCTATTCGAGCACGAGGCAACTTTGCCATTTGAGGGTTTTGAGGAACAGCCTTTGTAATTTTGCACATTTGGCACGAGCGAATCGTCGATTTATAAATTGCGCGAAGTCTCGATATAGAAAATTTTTGCCGTAGTTCATTTATTACGGTTTCGTGGTTACTGTGGTAAAATTTCTGATGGTAGTGAAGCAAAATCAATTTGGTTAAATAACTGTCTCTCGGCATTATAACAGGTCGTTTTTGTTCCGGGGACACATCTGCCATGTCGATTCTCCCATATACACGCAAAATTTCATCTTCTAAGTAGGGTGACTTACAATAAATATCGCTTGACCTTGATATGGGGATATTTGATTTGAGTGCTGAAATTTCTGCAGAATATCTTTCATTCTGTGCTGCCTTATATAGTAAATATTGAGCACTTAAAATCTCATCTTGAGTTAATTCATTTTTATGTTTAAAAGTTTTACGGCAGTTGTTAATAAAGCGCAGAACATATGCCACCGTTCTGACAATACGTGTCCATTTTGAGAAACGTTCTACATTAATAAACATTTCTATCTTTGTTACTTGGTGTACATGGTGTATACTTTCCTCCTCTGTTGAAATAGGTTGGACCACTGTTTTGGGCCATTCCTCTTCAGGTTGGAAAAGAAAATCAGGTCCACTAAACCACCTGCAGGAACTGGAAATTACCGGAACTTTTGACCATTTTGTTGCATCATCAGCAACATTTTGTTTGCTGGGTAACCAATTCCACTCTTTTATTGAAGAAAGCTCCAATATCTCGGTAACTCTGAACGCAACGAATTGAGTGTATTTTCGGTGGTCGGAATTAATCCAGCTTAGCACTGTCCGTGAGTCGCTCCAAAAATATTTTTTAGAAATTTTTATTTCATGGTTTTCCATAATAAATTTAGCAAAACGAGCTCCTATTAGAGCGGCCATCAGCTCAAGTCTGGGTACAGACGTAATTTTTATTGGTGCAACCCTAGTCTTAGCACCAACTAGCGAGCAGCAAATAACATCATTCTTCTTCAGCCTAAAGTAACTCACAGCGGCGTATCCATCTCTACTAGCATCCACAAATGTATGCAGTTGCACATCCACATCATCATAATTTGAAAATTTTTTCAAATAACAACGATCAATTTTAATCTTCTGTATATCGGGTAAAATTTTAACCCATTGGTTCCACTTTGGTATCAATTCAAGGGGAATTTGTTCATCCCAATCTATTTTAGAACGCCATACGTCTTGCATTAGCACCTTGACGTACATTATTATATGGCCAATTAACCCTAGCGGGTCATAAATTGACATAACAAGCCTCAGCATTTCTCGTTTTGTTGGAGACTTTTCAAAGGATAACAAATTGCTTTCTAAAAGCCATGATGCAATTTTAAAAGTTATAGCATCCTCCTGATGCTCCCAAAAAACTCCCAAAACTTTTTCAACTTGCGTTTCATTTTTAAAGTTTATGCACTTTACGGCCGTGGAACTTAGTGCTGGGAAGGCTTGCCGTACCAAAACATTGTTAGAAATCCAATTTCTTATATTGAAGCCACCTTGGCGATGTACATGTGAAACATCCGTAATTAGTTTTATTGCATCTTGTGGCGTGTTGACTGAGTCCAATAAATCATCAACGTAATGATTTTGTTTAATTGCCTTTGCAGCCAAAGGAAATTCATCTTGAAATTTATCGGCATTCAAATTTATAATGTACTGTGCAATGCTAGGTGCACATGTAGCACCAAATATCAAGACATCCATTACATAAACATCAGGCGCTTTGTTTTGATCACCATCCCGCCAAAGAAACCGCTGAACATCACGGTCATCTGGTCTTATGTGCACTTGATGAAACATCTCCTCGATGTCACCACAAACAGCCACCGCATTTTGGCGAAATTTAAATAGAATTGATGGCAGGGAGGCCAACATATCAGGGCCTTTTAGCAGAAATGAATTTAAAGATGAGCCACATGATTTAGCAGCGGCGTCCCAAACGACTCGCGATTTACCGGGTTTATTTTTATTAAAGACCGCAAAAATAGGCAGATACCAAATTTTTCCATCGGCACGCTGAATTTCATTTTTATCTAATTTGCGTATGTAGCCCTTAGACAGATAATTTGAAATTGTATTTTTAAAAATTTCAAAAAGTTCAAAATTTTGGCTTAATTTTCGCTCAAGACACGTAAGCCGTTTTAAAGCCATGTCATAACTATCTGGCAACTTGAAGCTGTCAAATTTCCATAATAATGGGACCTCATAATGCCCATTATCTTTATAATGGGTAAAACTATCTAATAAGTTTAATGCCCGCTTTTCACTTTCAGCAAGCATTGGGTCTTTAGCACATATGCCAACACTATCGAGAGTATAAAAACTCCTAACTAACTCGTCCAGTTGCTGATCGCTTTCAGAACAATCACATATATGAAAATTAAATTGCTTACGTGAATTGTGTTCTGCTACTGTGCCGTAAATAAGCCATCCGAGTTTCGTACAAACAGCCACTGGTTCATGTGGAGCACCCTCAAAAGTTTTAGTCGAAATTCCCATTTTGAAATGATTTAAACCAATCAATAATTTCGGCTTTGCATTTGTGTAGCTTTCTATTGGTAATTTTCTCAGGTGGCGATAACGCTGCGACAATAATTCGTAGTCCAATGTCTGTGTTGGCAAATTTAATGACTCCACTGTACACACATTCATTTCCAAACGTTGTTTGTTTCCTCCTGAAATATGAATTTTTAATTTTCTTGAATTCTTTTCATTCCTTTGCATACCTCCTGTCCACCGCAAACACAAGGGATTTGGCACACCACTTATTCCTAATTGATCAGCAATTGACTCGTCCATAAGGCTGATGGAAGATCCCTCATCGATAAATGCAAGGGTTTTAATCTCTTTATCATTGCCGTATATAGTAATCGGTATTATTTTAAACAAAATGTTTTGCGAACTAGCACTGTGAGCATTGTTTATCACTTCTACTTCTTCTACAGCATGGGTGTTGTTTACATTTGTTTTCTTCGTAGTTGACGTTTGTTTATGTGTTCCATCATAGCGGTGTAATGAAGGATGGTGAAAATAATCGCACTCCTCTTCACCGCACCTTTTCTTGCGCCTACACTCACCACTATGTAAACATAAACAGTATTTACATAGTTTGTTCTTCCTCACAACATTCCATTTTTCGCTACGATCTAGCGACTGATATACTGGGCAGTCACTCACTGCTTTGCAGTTGTTGTTGTTGTTGTTGTTGCAAACGACACACTTACGTTCATCACTATGAGAGTAAACATAAGCTCTTCTGCTTGCGGTTGCTTTGCTGCTATTGTTGTTGTTGTTATTGTTATTGTTTCGTTTATTATCTGTGATATTATCTTTGTTATATGCTTGGGTTATCTTTGTACAGGGATGGTCAACTGTTATATTGCTTGCAGTGATGCCAAGGCTGAAAATCCAATTGTCAAAGTCGGACAAATTTGGTTTTTTGTTTTGGTTATTAAGATTCATTTTTATAGTCGCCCATTGCATTTGATAAGATGGGGGAAGTTTTTGAACTAATTGCTGGAGTAAAAATGAATTATTCAATTCATCTGGCAAGTTACCAGCAGTGATAGTGGAAATCAAACTGCGAACATCAATAGCAAAGGAGGTAAGTGTTTCTAAGTTATTTTCATTAACTTTCGGCGCTAAACTAATTCTATTTTTTATTGAATTTAATATTTTTTCAGGTTGGCCATACAGCATGCGAAGTACTTCGATGACACCAGGAACGTTTGCAGGGTGTATTAGCATATGTTGGACACTTTGCAGTGCTTTACCTTTTAGTGCCTTTTGGAGTCGAATGAGGTTTTCCGTATCGGTGAAGTTGCAGGCGGTGGTGGACCAGTCGTAAGTGGAGGAAAATATGGGCCATTCTTCTGGTTGGCCAGAAAATGTAGGTAAGTCTTTAGGCACCGATTGCCTTGTAGTCATATGGCTTTGTTGCAGTATATGCTGTGTGGAGTTAAATTGTGGTGAAGTAAAATTGTTTGTATTCACATGCATTGTAGACGACATCGGCACATTTTGAATAAATGGAATATTTTGATTGGAGCAATTAGAATTTTGTGTTGTGTTTGAATTAACAGGTGGGGGTTGCATTGAGGGGTTTGAGTATACAGGTAAGTATGAAAATGGCACAGCAGCTGGTGGGTGGGCATTGGTCGGAATGAAAGGCAGTGTTCGATCATATTCACGATTAGTGGTAACAGCTGAAGCACTAATTGGTGCGCTGTTTATTATCGTTGAACTTACTGCAGCATTGGTGACCGATGTTATACCTTGTGAATTTTGTTGCTGTCGCATATGTGCAGTAGAAATGCAAGGTATGTTGGAGGAATATGAATTTTGATTTGCAGGTCTTGTAGGTAAATCAACACACGTAGTTTGATTGGGCAAGTAGGATGTTTCAACATAGGCCTGGTTTTCTACATTATTAGTCGCATGTTGGCGACTGATATCTTGTTGAGTATCTGCTAACCAATCCCGTACGGATTGGGAGTTTTGTGATGAATTTGAGCAGAGGTCTTCTGCTTCTTCTAGAAGCTGATATTTTTTATTTAAGAATTCGCGATCCCTTGCTGAATCAAGTTCTCGCTGCTCTTGTAGCTTTTTAAGTTGTAGTTGAACGCTACGCGATTGAGACGTTCGAGACCGATTAGAACAACGACTTGTGGCACTGGGAGCAGGTGAGGCTGGCCTATTGTCCGAACATTGTGGACATTTATAAGCTATGTTATCGGCGACATTGGCACAACTTCTATGAAACAGTTTGTGGCATTTCATGCAAGACGCCATTTTGTCGTCAGGGGGATTATGGCACATTGAGCAATCCCGATCATTTTGTTGTTGACCTTTTTCACTTTCCATTATTACTTACTGCGAGATTGGCAAGGTTATTATTGACGCTGTAGGTGACCCAGGAGGAGATGATGCGACACAAAAGAATTTTAAAATGTTGAGAAGGCAGGTAGGCCG
>NW_023458630.1:167929-169633 GCF_013731165.1 Rhagoletis pomonella | reverse complement strand
GAAATTGAGCAGACAATTGTAGATGCGGAAATAGCTATATCTATGCTGCCGAAAGAGGAACAGGAACACACTAGACACAGGTGCAAACAGTTAATTGAAAAGGAATCAAAGCCAAAGGAAACAAAAAACACAGCAAAGAAAGCAATATAATTAAAGGTCTGAAGCAGAAACTAAAAAACAACAACGTAATCACGACCAAAGCTGACAAAGGAAACACAACTGTACTAATGAATAGAGATGAATACATACAAAAAACGGAACAGCTTATCAAAGAAACTAGATGTAAGAAGTTAGCAAAGGATCCCACTGAGGAAAACCAGGCCACAATAAAAGATACCATAAATAAAGCTACAAAAATAATAAAGCCGAACCAAATACTTACATTGACAATCATGAATCCATCAGCTCCTCCGATGAATGCACTACCTAAAATCCACAAACTAGGTACACCCATGAGACCAATCATAAACCACAGATCGGCCCCAAGCTATAAACTATCAAAACACTTAAAAACTATACTAAAGGACAACCTTGGATTGCCCAATAAGTACACAATATCTAATACAACGGAATTGATTGAAAAAATAAAAGACTCAGCGATCACGATGGATACTAAACTGGTATCATTCGACATAAAAGATCTATACCCATCGATACCAATAACGGAAACAATAGATATCGTATTCAAAATACTGATTAAAAAAACAGGAAACAGAGAAATCGCCGTAGAGATAACTAATACACTCAGAACGACGTTGCATCAAAATTACTTCAAATTTAACAACAACATATACATGCAAACAAACGGGCTAGGCATGGGCAACCCCACATCGGCGATCCTTATGGAGGTATTCATGCAGAATTTGGAAGAAAGGTACGTGGAGTATCTTACATCACAACTAGGAGCGACGTTCTACGCCAGATACGTAGATGACATCATATGTCTTATAACAAAGAAAAATGAAGGACAGATATTGGAATACCTCAACAAACAGCACAGCAATATAAAATTCACAATGGAACAAGAAATGCAAGGAAAGATAAATTACTTAGATCTGACGATAAAAATAAATAAAAGCACCAGCAGTCTGCAATATGAAATTTTTAGGAAGCCCACAGCCACAGATACAATAGTACATAATACATCGAACCATCCTCATCAGCATAAAAAAGCCGCCTTTAGACAGATGATCAATAGAATTGAGCGAATACCACTAACAAAAGAAGGATACAACAAAGAACTGAACGCAATATATGCCATAGCGGCTAATAACGGATACAAAAGAGATCTGGTAGAAGAAATCCGAAGGGAGCACAAAAACAAAAAGCCAAACAAAGAAGAAAACAATAACAAAAATTGGGCGGTATTAACCTATACTGGAAAGTCAACGTACAAACTTGCAAAGCTGTTCCAGAAACACAACCTTCGCACATCATTCAGAACAAATAACAACGTGGGACGGATACTACGGAACACCACAAATCAAGAAGATCCATTGGATAAACAAGGAGTCTATAAACTAACTTGCAAATGCCAGCATAGTTACATAGGTCAAACAGGACGTAAAATAAAAACAAGATTCCGCGAGCATATAAGAGACTATAACAAAAAGACACAGAAACCGAGCGCAATACCAGAGTCAAATTTTGCTAACCACATGTTTAACAACAAATGTTCACCAACGCAAATAAGAAAGGCAGCGA
>NW_023458630.1:156269-167829 GCF_013731165.1 Rhagoletis pomonella | reverse complement strand
CATCTTCAGTGTCATTTTTCGTTCTGTCTGGTTCGAGATTTGTCCCTTTTTAGTTTTTATTAACCCGTAACTTCAATTGCATTTCCGCTTGGATACAAAAATTTTTAAACCAATGGCTCGTCTCTACAAGAAATCTTTGGTATTATTGAAGAGATTTACATAATTTATCTCAAATGCTGAATAAAGAATATTTAAAAAAATGGAATCAACCAACGCAGATCTTCATTATTTGAGAATATCAAGCAACACTTGTACGTCCAATACGTTTTTCAACTTAAGTTTTTTTGTTTTGCGAGCATATTTGCAAGCATATTTATCAGTTTTAGTGCTTATCTAAGCGCTTAATACATATTTTGTGCGAGTGAGCTACTGGTAATTGACACAGTTATGAAATTTTTACACAACCTAGAAGAAAACGTAGCGGTCATTTCAACATAGGGTTCGGTTAAAATCTTTTAAATAATTGGAAACGAATCTCTTGCCTCACCTTCGATAATGAATGGTGGAAGAGGATGGTGTTCCGATTCGACAACTTGCCCACTCCCCAGCATAAGGCAGCCGTCGTTAACCCATGTATTCTACCTTCGTTGTGAAATCGAAATCCAGCCCATTCTTGAAGAAAATTTGTATGAAAGAGAGCTTATCGTCACTAGACACGAATAAAGACGGGAGCTCAAAGTTGACCGCGAAAAAAGATGCATAAAAAAACTTCAGCGAAGAAAGACTCTTAACATAGTTGACGGCGAAGAAAGACGGGTTAAAATATTTGACGGCGAAGAAGGACGCGTAAACTTATTTTCCCGCTCAACTATGTTTGTCGGTGTAACAGTATGTGAATTCCCTAAAGATATTTGGGGAATGATGCTAAAGTGACAGTCCAAGTGTAAATCTATGATTACGCGTCTTTCTTTGACGTCAAGGTTATACCATGTTGTGACCGACATCGGAAACATGTTTTCGTTGCTAAAACTGGTTTTCGACCTAAAACTAGGGATACAAATTTTGGGGAGTAACGTCGATACATCGGTAAATTAATATCGATGCTAAAATACATCGCCAGAAAAACATCGATATATCGATGGTTTCCGATGTTTAAAAATTTGTTAGGTTGTAGGCACATTAAAAGTAAAATTTAATACTTTTCATGTCCAACTCAACCAAATTCAATTAGAAAAATACTTACATATGGATGTATTTCCCTTTATTTATTTACCATTCCTTTACCCTCCCTATAAACAGAACAAAAATTAATGCCGTCGTTAGTTCGCTGAGCCTAAAGCTGTCTTTACATGAGGAGATTTTTTGACAGGCGATAATCGCCTGCAAAACTTGACTTGCTGTCTACTTTGAGGCACCATGAGTCACACGAGCGACTTTTCCGGAGCAATGTTGAATCGCCTAGAAAATAGCCTCATGTAAATCCAGCTTAAAGTTCCAAGGCCCGATTTATTTGAAATTTCAACGGGATCCTGGTCCTTTTTTAATGACTAAGTAAGCATTTTTAATATCGGAAGATAAGATTATTTAAACTCGGAATTTCTGAATGTTCCTTAAAAGAATAAGTAATAAAATGCATGGCCGGTCAAAAAATTTTAGGAGCATAAACCGATGTTAAAACATCGCTAAAACTAGCATCGATGTATCGTCAATTTAGCGATTTTGGGAAATTGTAAACACCGATGGCAAACATCAAATTTTGAACTGATATTATCGATGTTTTAAAAATATCGATGCATCGTTTGAATCCCTACCTAAAACTTGTGTTTTCGTCCATGTAAAATCTGTCAAACGAAAACCAGTTTTCGCTGAAAACTACTTGAAAACTCACGTTCCTCTAATTCCAATCGGTGTCTTCACTAGTTTTTTTTCGATTATTTATCGAAGTGGAAGTCATACTTTATCATCTTTAATGCGCCATTTCGGATTTATTGTTAATTGGTTGGCCTAAGTAAAATAAGGATGAAAATAAGAGGTTGTAAATGAAAAGAAATTGAAGGAAAAGTATTTTGGTTTGGTTTTTGTGTAGCAAAACTGTAATCAAAAGATATAAGAAATGTCAACGTAAACACTAACAGCCGGTGCGAACAGCCTTCAGCCCAAAATCCCAAAACTCGTTTTGAAAGTGTTTTCGTTGTCGGTAAGAACATCGTATTACGCGTCTTTCCTAAGCGTATTTTTTCGTAAAATTTTTTTACGCGCCTTTTTTCGCCGTCGAAGCACTAGCGCGCCTTTATTTGTGTCTAGTGGTTATCTTTCCGTTAGAGAATGGGCTTCACCACATTTCTTTCTCGTTTTCTAAATTTGCATTTAATTTTTAAAGTAAAGTTATTTATTAATATAAGCGCCAAACAATTATAAAATTTGTCTTTAAGAACTTGAAATAAGCTTTTTGTTCTTAACATTTAATTTACGCATGTAAAACTAAACTTATTGGAAGTTCATTTCATAAACTCCCTTAGATCAGAAAAGTAGTGTTTATTCAATTTACAAATACGAAGAGGTCAAAAAGCAAAGCAATCTGATTTTTGTTTCCTTTTTGCGTTTGTTTTGAGAACACTTGGAAGTACGAGTATTATCGATCCTTTTTTGCAAATATGAGTACTGGAATCGATATTTTTAGAGTATTCTATATGAGTACTAGTATCGATACTTTTTTAAAAAGTTCTATCACTACAACGCGCACGCCACGTAGTAGGTCTGCATACTCCTGTAGCTCGTTTCTGTAAGAGTTCTCTACCAAGGCAAATTGAGATATGAGTTCGCCACCCTGTTCTCTACTGCTAATGAGTAGTAGAGAATGACGTATATTCTCTACCAGTAGAGAAATAATCGGTAGAGAAGAGTTACAAAAACGAGCTACTGATCGCCAAACACTAATGAACGAGTTTCTGCTAAGTGTTTGGTTTTACAGCATTTCACCATGGTTCAATTGAATCATGCGTTACGCTCTTGCCTGTATACCAATGGTCGGACCCACGGTTGCCATTTCCAATTTATTTTTCGGACCAAAAAATTTACCAAATGGTAAAAAATTTACCAATTTTGATTACATGGGGCAATTGATTGGAGGGTATTCCTCTTTATCAAGAAAGAATGCCAATTCAGATTTTATAACGATTTTTTTTTATATTGCATCCAAAGTTAGAGCTGCCAGATATCTCTGTTGCCAAACCGGGACACTTAAGGGGGGGGGAGAGCCCTCTCGCTCCCTTCCCTTTCGTTCCGACAAAAATTACGTACGAAAGGATGTAGTAAAATTTTATTTTGACAAACAAAAACAAAAACATAAAAACATGAGATCATGAGATCATTACAACGTACACCAGCAAAACAAAACAATTTATCACAACTAAAGCACAGAGAATTTTTCACAATGCATGTACCTTTTTTGTTCCTTATAAAAATACACACACATACAATACATGAGAAAACATAAAAATTAAATTTCTAAACTTTGTGCAAACCTGGGGAAAATGCAATAAATTTGCATACAAATTCGCAACTTTCTATTTAGAGTTTTTTATAAAAATTTTGAAAATGAAGTTTTGCAGCCCATAAAAATTTAGTTGATTTTTGGTATTGTTTTTACAGAGTTCTTTCCATACAAACTATGTTCGACATTTTTTTGTATGTGGAAGACACTGTCAGCAAAAAATA
Source organism: Rhagoletis pomonella (assembly GCF_013731165.1). Classification (NCBI taxonomy): domain Eukaryota; kingdom Metazoa; phylum Arthropoda; class Insecta; order Diptera; family Tephritidae; genus Rhagoletis; species Rhagoletis pomonella. The sequence goes on along the minus strand of NW_023458630.1, from coordinate 164,172 downwards.
AATCCATAATTGGAAAAAATTGGCTCAAAAGCTACATTTTCAAAATTTTTCTAAAAGATCTGATTAGAAATTGGGATCAGATGAAGGAGTGTCCGAGCCAATTATTTTGTACGGCACGGTACTAGGTTTCACGGAAAAAAAAAAAATTAAATACAAGGTAACATTAAAATATCAGTCATTTGTTTCGTTGCTGTGAACTTGTTTCAAAACTTCTGGCTTTTGCTTAATATAGGCTGACTTCCAAAACGTCAATTGCTTTGCATACGTACAAAGTATAAGTTCCATAACGTCGAACTACAAAATATTGACAATGTATACTGCTCCAAAACGCAGCCGAAAAGTTATCGAAACGCATCGCTGGAGCAATCAGCGCATCAGAAATAAAGTTGATGCTTCGTTTGTTATTGGTTAGCATTGGTGTTTTAGAAATGGAAAATTCAGAAAAATTGTTCATTGCTATATTGAATATTTAAAATATGCAATGTATATGGTTGCAATGTGTCGCAACTCTGCATATACAAACAGTTTGAATACCGCAGTATAACAGTTTCCAAACATTGTATTGATACGTTTTGGAAGTCAGCCATAATTGTAAAACTCTGTGCATGTCATTTTAACGTATTTAGGTAATTATATTAATCATAAACTATTGCTTGTGCAAAACGTGCTAAGTTTAAAAAAATTCCCATATGAAAAAGCACCAACCCAACTCGTAATACATTTAAGTATACAAATTTTAGTATTTAGTATAGAAATATTCAATTCAAATACGCCAATATTAAAATGGAGCGCTTTGCACTAAACGGATGCTTTTTCGTTATTAAGTTAAAAAAAAAAATATTTAAATTCCATGCTCCCCGTAATGGGATTTGAACCGTGACGCTCTGGAAATTAGTAAATTGTGGCAAGCATCTTCGTGCACTCAGCTACAGCCTGACATGTAAATGTGCATTCAAATGCTCAGTTTGATTCAACACCACGTATGCGTGGTATGAAAGTATTGTTTTTAAATACGAACATTTTAAGACGATAATCAAATAAAAAATAAATATTCATGTTTACTATGCGTTATTTCCCCCAGTAAATTCATAAGATTTTTCTTAATATTACAACGCGTTTTCTCTCAGTGTAGTCATTTTTATTCAAAATTTGTGCAATCAAATCGAAAGCCGAGACACTTAAACGAAACCTGGGACATTTTAAGGTTGGACCGGGACACCGGGACAAATAGTCTAAAACCGGGACATGTCCGGGAAAGCCGGGACGTCTGGCAGCCCTATCCAAAGTGCATTACAATTGTATATGGGCAAATCTAAAAAATAGGTACACTCACCAAAAAAAAATGTTATTTTTAAATTTGTGAGCACACCTATGTTTTATATATCATTTTATTCGTATTCTCTTAATAAATTGATTAATATAAGTGTTATCCATTCTCATCAAGTGCTTCAAAAGTTAGACGAGGAATAAACATGAAATAGAAAACAAAAGAATAAGCTGTTACGCTGTTCAAGTTGTAAATTTTGAGCAAAGATTTTGAAAGTTAAACTCACTTAATTAGGACGTTCTAAATTCAATGGCATTCCCCGTTTTACCAGATTGGCTCCGGTTTTCGAGATAACGGTATTTGAAAATTTGATTAAATTTTAACTATTTTATAAATAACTCCCTCAGTTTTGAAGTTATTTTATTTAAATTTTGCACATAACAGTTTTTTAATATTACCTTAATTATTGCTTAAAATTATCGAAAGTGCACCCACTTTAACGTATAGCTCCAATACAACTGATTACTCAGATACGTGCTTTTGCGCTATGACTCTAACTTCATATCTTTTTTTTTTTTTTTTTTTTTTTAAATTTGTTTTTATTTATTGAATCTGCCCTGCCTAAGAGCCTAACAATAAGTTTTCGAATCTTAATCTATTCACTTAATTTACATCCCCTAGTGGGGATGAGTATTTTCTTAACTGGCCCTAAGAAAAGATTACGACTGGGCTGGTAAGTCATTCCTACGTAGTCTTGAGGTCCTGTTGACACGCAATAAAGATCTTGCTAAATGATTTGGGTGCGCTAAAAGCTTCGATACATATTTCGTCTTCCGTTGTTCTATTTCGGTTCGTACTTCTGGTATTCTCAAGTCGCGGTGAATGTTCTCATTTCGCATATACCAAGGTGCTCCGGTGATTGTTCGAAGGATTTTAGATTGCGCACGACGAAGGATTTCGATGTTGCTGCTGCTCGCGTTTCCCCATAACTCACATCCATAGGTCCATATCGGTTTTAAAACTGTATTGTAAATAAGCACTTTATACTCCAGACTCAGGGGTGAGCGAGAGTTAATAAGCCAGTGGAGAGAATTAGCCTTCAGCTTGAGATGAGTCCTTTTAGCCACTATGTGGTTTCGCCAAGTAAGTCGCCTGTCCAGGTGGACCCCTAGGTAAGTGACATGATTGCTTTGTGGTATTTGTACGTTGTTTAAAGTCAAGGGCGGACAGTTACTCTTATTCAGTGTAAATGTAACTTGCTTACATTTTTGCTCGTTAACCTTTATTCGCCAGTTTGCGAGCCAATTGGCAACAGCTTCCATATGATTGCCTAGGAGCACAGTTGCTTGTAGAGGACACTTGGAGCGACTGATTATGGCAGTGTCATCGGCAAAAGTGGACATTATCAGGCGGTCGTTTGTAGGAATATCCGCGGTGTATAAGACATACAACATCGGGCCAAGGACACTGCCTTGTGGCACTCCAGCTTCGATTGCATGGGCTTCAGAAATGGTGGTGTTACATCGAACTGTAAACTTTCGATTATAAAGGTATGACTTAAGCAGTTTGTGTGTGCTTTGTGGGAGTAGCATTTGTATTTTATACATAAGACCATCTAGCCAGACGCGGTCAAATGCCTGGGCGACGTCAAGAAATATTGCAGCGCAATATTCCCTCTTTTCAAACGCTGTTCGGATTTCAGTTGTTATGCGATTTACCTGCTCGACTGTTCCATGTTTTTGCCTGAAGCCAAATTGGTGAAGTGGTATTATATTGCGGGCTTGCAGATGTGGGGAGATGCGCAGCATAAGAAGTTTTTCGAATAATTTCGACATACACGGTAGCAGGCTGATGGGCCTATATGAAGATGGCTGCGTTTTGTCCTTTCCGGGCTTTGGTATCATCACAATAGTCGACTTTTTCCATTGGTGAGGGAAATGACAATGTTTAGTGATTGCGTTAAATAGCATACAGATGCAAAGTACAGCACAATTTGGTAGCTCAATAATCATTTTTGGGGTTATTAAGTCGTGCCCTGGGGCCTTATTTGGTTGCAGTTGATCCTTAATTACTTTTGAAACTTCTTCAGGTACAAATTTCAGCGGCTCAAATTTTGACACATTGGGTACGGGTGGAAGTTGAAAATTATTAGTTGCGGGGTTTGGCCTAAAAACATTTTTTAGATGAGAAGCAAAGGTGTTTGCTTTTTCTGCGTCACTCCGAGCCCATTTGCCATTGTGGTCCCGTACTGGCATTTCAGTCTCTATTGGCGCATTTAGCTTGTGGTGTGCTTTCCATAACGAGTGCTTTGTGCTAGTCGGTGAGAGCTTTTGGATGTACCGGTACTGTGCGTACTGTTCCTCGTTCTTGAGGGCTCTCGTCAGTGCATGTGTGGCCGCCTTGAGCAGTTGTTTTGATGCTGGTGATCTATGAGTCTGCCATATCCGTCGTAGGCGTCGTTTTTCCAAGACAAGCATTTCAATTTTCCTATTGGTTAAATTATATTTTTTATTTTGCACATAACCTTTCTGGGGTGTGGAAATGCTAGCGGCTGCTCTAAGTGTAGATTCAAGAGCGGCTATGGAGTTTTCAATATCGGTCGGCGTATCTAAATTTGGATCGAGGTCTATATGCGCTCTGATATATTTTTTATACTTTAACCAATTTGTAGCCCTTGTCGTGAGCATATAGGGTGACTCTTTTTCTTGCGGCTGATGCCACAAGGTGAAAAGTACAGGTGAGTGGTCTGATGAGAGATCTGCAACTGATTCTGTACTAATAAGGCCGCGAGGAATTTTCCTTGTCACCGCAAACTCAATCAAATCTGGCAACTTTTGCGGGTCTGCCGGCCAATATGTAGGCTTTCCAGGAGAAGCGTAATCGAGTTTGTTTCTTCTACATATAAGCGCGTTATATAATTGCTTGCCTTTAGGATTGGACAAGCGTGAGCCCCAGTGAGGGTGCTTCGCATTATAATCACCTGCAGCAAGGAAGCGCTCTCTCAGCGAACTGAAGAAATCCATAAACTGTTTTTCTGTTATCGTGAAACGCGGGGGACAATAAACCGCGGACAGCGTAATATCACCTTGCTTTGTTTGTACGCATATTGATGTTGCTTGCAGATATTTCTCGGCAATTCCAGTCAAATGATGGTGTTTAATCCGGTTTCTGACTAAAATACCAGTTCCGCCATGCGCCTTTCCATCTGGATGATTCGTGCAATAAAAGGTATATCCCGAAATGTCAAAATTATATCTATTAGTTAGGTGTGTTTCAGCAAGGAGCATTATGTCAATTTCCTTGTCCTTAAGAAATTTTGACAGCTCTAGTTTGTGGCGAGGAATGCCATTTGCATTCCAGAGGGCTATTTTAAGTAAGGTCATTATCTTGTTTGCTGAGTAGCAAGCAGGTTGAGCAGCGTATTTTGATTTCGCATGAGTTCTTGCATTGTGTTTTGCATGAAAGTCATGTAATTCATCATGCTTTGTTGCATCGACGCTATCATAGCTTCGATATTGGATTGTTTACCATATTGTGCATGGGGATGCTGTTCTTGCGGCGCAACTTGAGGTGCAGTTTTTGTAGGGGCACGGTTTTCTAAGCCTGATTTTAAGGCACTTGCAAACGAGACGCCATTGACGGTGTTTGATAGAACTGTTGGCGACGTGGCTCTTTTGGCGAAGAAGACGTCAGGATTCGTTTGGGAGGGTACAAAGGCATTCGGTACATTATGAGTACGTATGGAAGCCACGCGTTGGTTGATCCGGTTTTTTAACTCCTTATAGACTGGACAGCCTCTGTAGGTTGCTGTGTGATTTCCACCGCAGTTACCACATTTTTTTGCACGCGGGTCTTCTTTGTTTGATGTGCAAGTGGCAGAGACATGTAGCTCTCCACAAGCTACGCACACTGAGCGAAGCGTGCAGTAAGACCTAGTATGACCATACTCCTGGCAGTTGGTGCATTGTACAGGGCCATTTCCCTTATGCGGTTCTTCCACAGTTATCCTACGATGCAGCAGATATTGTAATTTATAAATTGGGTGCACATCGTTTTTGCCCAGAGGTTTGTTTTCAGGCTCGAGCTCAACTTTAAACATAGGTTGAGGGATTTTGTTCCTATTAAAAATATTCACAGCAGCTTTTGGATTGAAACTTTGATCTTTAAGTGCTTCCAAAACTTCCACAGCTTCAACGCTTGGTTCGATACCTTTAATTACAATTTGTAGACCTTTTGCACTTTTAAGTTGGTATGTATAAAATTTTGTGTTTGTGTCATTCAGGTATTTGGACACTGTTCGAAAATCCTGTTCGGAATAAATTTGTACTTTAGTTTCGATTAGCTGTATGAATTTTTTTACAAGAGCGCTTGGATTCTCTTCTCTTATAAAAATGGGCGGAGGTTTGGCATTAGTAGCTTTTGCAGCACCTTCAGAAATTTGGCTATTCACATCATCGGCATTGTCACTTAGCAGTGCAAATCTATTCGTACTGACTTGCTGAGTTGAGGTAAGGCGGTTTATTTTTGTCTTACTGCCCGTTGAATTTTGCGGACTAAGTTTTCTTTTTATTGTAACATAGCGGTCCATTCCAGTCTGTATGGCCGCATTTTTAGTTGTTTCGTTTTTCAACCTTTCTTGCGCTTTACCTTTGTTGCCAGTGCTTGCACTCAAGTTAATTTGTGCTTGTGCAGCAAGAATAGGCCGGGCTGTTGACACCGCTGTGCAGTCGGCAGGTACCGGTGTGTTTGTTGTTGGCGCGATAGAGGTAGTGAAACATGTCACTGTACTAGTTGTTGTTGCCGCTATATTTGGGGATATGTTATCGCTTACCGAATTTGATGTAAGCGTTGGGCGTGAAATGTGATACGGCACAGGTGAAGCGCACTCTTCACTCCAAGGCATCGGAGTCGTCAATGGTAAGTTTGGAGGACAAGTCCGCTGACCTGAATCTTGAGGGGGTTCGAGGGTGGTCGATGGATTGGGCTTTGCGCTTTCGCTGTCACTCTGGGACCGAATAGAGAAATATGCGTTGTTGCGTTGAACTGAAAGCCGGCGCTCATTTTGCTCGCGTTGCTTCTGAGCTCGGATTTCAGCTTGACTCATCGCTTTCTATTTTCATTTGGTTTGTTTGTTTATTTTACTTATTTATTTATTTATTTATTTTTTTTTTTGTTTTATTAAATAGCACAATATTTAATGACTACGGAGCGAACTTAAAAACACGTCCGCACTCTTCGACTGTTCAATAGACTTCATATCTGAATAATAAATTGTATTTATGTTAAAGTGAACCTATACTAAATTTTTACCTGCTTAATTGGAGGAGTTATAATGCAAAACAACGTCCCTGGTCAATCAGTTGTATGGGAGCTAGATTTTAGAGTAAACCAATCTCGATAATTTTATGAGATAGTAAAGGAAATGTGTGTTTTTTTACCCGGCAACTCTGGTTACTAGAATACGTGATTTTTGCTAAGCTCTCTTTAAAGGTGTTCAAATAAATAGTTTACCAATATATAAAAAGTTGGTGTGGTATCAATTCAACGGACCAACAGGTGTTTCAACGCTGACGCATCGAGTTCGACTGCCAAGTGAGTTAATAAATACATATTTCGTCAGCATTGGTTGCTGCCGTTGGAGGGCCTATCATCTGTTGAGGATCGCCGACTGCAAAGGTGGGAGTGGAAGCTAGAGTCGACTGTGACTGGGATCGTCAAATTGTTGCAGCATCTACCTGTTGCTGCTCTGCGTTCCGCTGAGGCGAGGTGATCTTGCTAGTGCAATAAACTTTAGCGCATAGTCGAAAGCATTTGTTTTGGTTGTAAATTACTTCTGTAAGAATCAACAGCGCCATCTGTTGGCGTTTCAGCTGCGCTAATTTTGCAAGTCAGTGTTTAACAGCTGTAAGAAGCAATAGCGCCATCTGTTGGCATATAGCCGTGTTAATTTCTGCAAGTGCTAATAGCAAATCAACAGGGTTGCCGCCTCCCTGCAGTAATACCAAACTTTTTAAATTTAAAAAAGGATTTGGTTTGCGGTTAAGACGTGTGATAATCATGCAACGTACACCGACGTCACAAGCAGCGAAACGTAAAGTGTCTGAAACTTCTCCTGACCTCTCTTTGCATGACATTTTGGCTGCGATAAACAGCATAGAAGGCAACGTGAGCAAAAAGCTGGAGGGTTTAGCCACTAAAGATACCATCAACGACTTGAAGCAATCGGTTGGGGTTCAAATAGAAAGTCTAAAGTCTGAAAATGAGAAACTTAAGGCTGAATTGATGCAAATGAAGCGAGATCGTGAACTGGACAGGCTGGAATTAAACCGTTTGGTCGATGCAAGTAAGAAATTGAACGTTATTGTGAACGGTTTGCCGAAGGAAGCCTCACCTAAAGCAGCAGTACAAAAGCTTTGCACTGAAAAACTAAATTTGCGGCATGTAGAAGTTAGGGAGGCGCGCCAATTATATAGTAAAAATGAGAAAATGGGAGTGATTGCGGAGTTCTCTTCTGCAGAAATGGCAAGCGAAGTTTTGAAAAATTCAAAGAAATTATCTGGTACGAAAATCTTCCTTGAAAAGGATCTCAATGCAGCTAAGCAACAAAGGAAGAAAGTGCTACTTCAAATTAGAAGA
>NW_023458630.1:155064-156169 GCF_013731165.1 Rhagoletis pomonella | reverse complement strand
TCTGTAAATTGTTGGGTGTTGTTTCTTCTCTTGATTTGCTCTTGATGCTTGTCAAGCAATTTATTCAATTTATTAAATACACTTTTTTCAGCATTATTTCCATACCAAGTTTTTCCCAAATTCCAATCAACTTATCTTGTACTTGAATAGTGAATGATTTATGGGAAAACTTTTTTTGTTGTGTTTTAGCACGTTCACTTAAGTAAAAATAATATCTCAAGATATCCAGATGGGTTGGTAAATTAAGATCAGTTGAATCAGTAGACACACCAAAAACAGTAACATCATGCTTGGGTAGATGACTCATTGGGTTTTCGATAGTTGTTGATGTAGTTGCTTCATCTTGCGGTGTAGAGGATGGTGGATTCATTGTAAACTTTTTGATTTGGAATGGTCACTTCACTTATTATTTTTTTTGAAATATTTTTTTATCTGAAATTAGCACTTCACACTTTGAGTTCTTCACAACGACTTAATGCATTCACAAAAACTGTTGCGTTATATATGGTCTATGAGACGAGATAATAAGAATGAAATGGTAATTTCAATTCTACCTGCTGTGTCTTGTGGTGGCTTAAAAAAAAATCACAGTGATACCTTCATTGTTTAAAAGGGTTGCGGTGCATTCCAGTGATACCTTAATTGTTAAAATGGTTGCAAAAAACGCGCATTTCTTAAGAAGGTGCCTTAAAATACCCACAAAAAGGGTTGTAAAAACAACTTTCATTTCTTAAGTAGGTGCTATAAAAAACTACACAAGTAAGTTTACGACATGCAGTTGTGTCTTAAAAAACGCACACAAGCAATTTTCCGATTTGCAATAGTGTCACAGTGATACCTTCATTTTTTAAAACGGTTGAATAAAAAACCCACACAACTATGTTTACGACATGCAAATGCATCACAGTGATGCCTTGGTTTTAAAAGGGTTGTAAAAACGCTAATTTCTAATATTTTTTTTTATTTCTTTTCTATTACTAAGTTAAATTCATTTTTTCATTAAAATAAATAAATAAATTTCTAAAGAGATAAATAAACTCCAAAAAGAAAAAACATAGGCATTTCGCTGATTTTTTCATGTAAAGTGCAAAACCGGCGATTTTTT
>NW_023458630.1:153815-154964 GCF_013731165.1 Rhagoletis pomonella | reverse complement strand
GCATTTCGCTGATTTTTTCATGTAAAGTGCAAAACCGGCGATTTTTTTAAATGTTTGTATGGTGAACCCCCAGGGGGGTTCCAGGGGGTGTGCCACTGGCATCGGTGGGTCGGGCCTCCAAAGTTAGCGGGGGTCGGTCATACATTTGGACTCGATTGGAGCACTCTAAATGGGTCAAAGTGGGATTTTTCAAAAATTGCCCCTACCCAAAAGTTCGACCCAAATTGGGGGACATCAGAATTCGTTTTAGAGGTATGGTTCCTTCGGCAAAGTTTCTTATTTTGATCCCTAGAATATGATTTTCACAGAGCAATGGGCGATTTTTTTGCCTCCCCACAAATCGACCCGGCCTAATATATATATATATATATATATATAGTGGTGCAGTTAGAAATTAAAAGATACGAAAAAGTGCTTAAATAAGTGAAAGTCCCTGATAGCAGGGCAGTGAAAGTGCGGTAAAAGACCCTAAAAAATCAGGGCAATAAGCGCAAACTGCTACAAATCGCCGAAAAGTGCAAGTCCCTGATTAGCAGGGCAGTGAAAGTGCGGTAAAAGACCCTAAAAAAATCAGGGCAATAAGCGCAAACTGCTACAAATCGCCAAAAAGTGCAAGTCCCTGATTAGCAGGGCAGTGAAAGTGCGGTAAAAGACCCTAAAAAAATCAGGGCAATAAGCGCAAACTGCTACAAATCGCCAAAAAGTGCAAGTCCCTGATTAGCAGGGCAGTGAAAGTGCGGTAAAAGACCCTAAAAAATCAGGGCAACAAGCGAAAACTGCTACAAAGCGCCAAAAAGTGCAAGTCCCTGATTAGCAGGGCAGTGAAAGTGCGGTAAAAGACCCAAAAAAATCAGGGCAACAAGCGAAAACTGCTACAAAGCGCCAAAAAGTGCAAGTCCCTGATTAGCAGGGCAGTGAAAGTGCGGTAAAAGTCCCTATAAAATCAGGGCAATAAGCGCAACTGAAACAAATCGCCAAAAAAAGTGAAAGTCCTGACTAGCAGGGCAGTGAAAGTGCAGTGAAAGTCCCTGAGTAGCAGGGCACTAAGCGATAAGCGCAAAAATCAGCTTGCAAGTGAGGGTCCTGATTAGCAGGGCAGTGCAAGTGCGGTGAAAGTCCCTGATTGGCAGGGCAGTGAAAGTGCGTGAA
>NW_023458630.1:153220-153715 GCF_013731165.1 Rhagoletis pomonella | reverse complement strand
TCCCTGAGTAGCAGGGCACTAAGCGATAAGCGCAAAAAAAAAAAAAATCAGCTTGCAAGTGAAAGTCCTGATTAGCAGGGCAGTGAAAGTGCGGTGAAAGTCCCTGAGTAGCAGGACACTAAGCGATAAGCGCAAAAAATCAGCTTGCAAGTGAAAGTCCTGATTAGCAGGGCAGTGCAAGTGCGGTGAAAGTCCCTCATTAGCAGGGCATTGAGCGATAAACGCAAACAAAAAAATTATTATACAATTTTATAATTTTATACTAATCGGCACCTCAGTCTCTTTCGCAGGATCGAGGCTAGACCATAAGCGCCATTGCAACAACCGCAGTGAAACCACAGCGAGCGCTCCAGCAAAAGAGCAGCAATAGCGACACTCCAACGCTCCACCGCGGGAGCACAGCATACTTCGAGGCCCCCCACCAAGTGGTCCACCGCGGGAGCAACAAAAATACAACGAGGCCCCCCACCAAGTGGTCCACCGCGGGAGCAACAA